>NW_028261387.1:95359819-95464819 GCF_051295495.1 Thamnophis sirtalis
ACCTACCTACCTACCTACCTACCTACCTACCTACCTACCTACCTACCTACCTACCTATCTATCATATTGCAGGTTAACTCTGCTCACTGCCAGGAGTTTGTTCCTGGTTGACTCAGCCTTCTTTCCTTCCAAGGTTGGTAAAAGGAGGACCCAGATTGTTGGGGGCAAGAGGCTGAAACTGTTTAGAGTAGATAAACCCTCCCTTCCTTCTAGCACTGGTGATGTTCCCTAGTTGGGTCATGAGACTTCTGCAAGAAAACCACCAAGCTCAGAGGGCACCAGGGACCCCCACAGTCCTCCTCCTCTTCCTGCTCTCATCCCCTCTCTTCTAGCACTGATGCTGTTACCTAGTCAGGTCATGAAAACGTCTGCAAGAAAAACCACCCAGAGAGCACCAAGGACCCCTCGTTTCAACCCTGAGCTGCAAATGGATTCTCTCCTTTCAAACTGACCAAGCCCCGCCCACTCAGCTGGCTGAGCTGGCCGGCTCCACCCCCTCCCTCCCCCTCCTCCGACTACCCCTCCCAGCAACCCTCACGGCGGGCGCGGGCGCAAGGCAGGATGGGAGGCGCGAGTCT
The DNA here is from genome assembly GCF_051295495.1 of Thamnophis sirtalis. NCBI lineage: Eukaryota > Metazoa > Chordata > Lepidosauria > Squamata > Natricidae > Thamnophis > Thamnophis sirtalis. The sequence goes on from NW_028261387.1 coordinate 95,360,398, forward strand.
CCCCGCCCCCCTCACGCACTCCGCGTCCAATCGGCTGCCGGGAAGGCCAGGCTGGCGAGCCGCGATTGGCCGCTTTGGAAACGAGGCGGCGGTTTGAAATCTTTTAACGGCGGCGGGCCGTGAGGTAAACTACAAGGATCCTTTCGGATGCCCGCTAGTGAGGTAAGTCTATTTGAGGGAGGGGGGCTCTTCGTCTGGGGGGGGGAAGGGGCCTCTTGGGGGGGGGGTGTCACGCCGGGATTGGGAAACGGGTGTGTAGGAAAACGGGGACGCAGTTTTCCTCCCGGTCCGCACTCCTTTTTTTTCGACCCCTCCTTTCCTCTCCCATCCACCCCCCGGTCCAAAAACAAGTGGCAGGCAGTCCCGCGAGTCAACCGGGGTGAGGGAGGGGAGGTTTGAGGGAGAGGGGGGGGTGTCTGTGCTCCCCGCGCGCCGAATTCCGGGTGGCTTGGACTACAACTCCCATCATCCTGAGGGTTGTGTGGGGAGGGGTCGTGAGGGGAAGCGGGGGGGACACCTCGACAGCCTCTCTTCGATGTGGTGGAAAGAGGAAACCCCCTACATACATATATTGCATGATATTACACAATAACGTCATTTTTTAAAACGTGGTATATATTTATTTTAGATCTAACCATCATTGATCATCATTACAACAATGCTGGTTACCCTTTATGATGCTATATAATGTTATCTAACATGGTCACCAAGAAGGGCCTGTGGGTGGCTTGTTTTTTGTTTTTGTTTACTCTTTTTATAATGTTCTTTTAAAAATGTTGGTGAGTCCTCTCTAAAGAGTCAGTGAAAGTGACCGTATATAAATTATATTTTACATTGTGTACTTTTACCTATGAATATTATCCATTTTCTACATAAATAAAAACATAAACAGGTCCCTGCTATAATTTGTAAGTATATAAATTATATTTTGCATTGTGTACATTTTATCTATGAATATTATCCATTCTCTACATAAATATAAACATAAATAGATCCCTGCTATAATTTGCAATATATATAAATTATATATATATATATATATATATATATATATATATATATATATATATATATATAATATATATATATATATATATATAAATAAATAAATAAATTATATTTTGCATTGTGTACATTTACCTATGACTATTATCCATTCTCTACGTAAATAAAAACTTAAATAGGCCCCTGCTGTAACTTGGAAGTATATAAATTATATTTTACATTGTGTACATTTACATGTGAATATTATCCATTCTCTATGTAAATAAAAACATAAATAGGCCCCTGCTATAATTTGGAAATATATAAACTATATTTTACGTTGTGTAAATTTACGTGTGAATATTATCCATTCTCTACCTAAATAAAAACTTAAATGGGTCTCTGCTATACTTTGTAAATATATAAATTATATTTTGTATTGTGTACATTTACATATGAATATTATCCATTCTCTATGTAAATATAAACAAATAGTGTAATTTGTGTAAAAATAGTATAAATAGTATAATCTGGTATAATTTGTAAGTATATAAATTATATTTTACATAGTGTACATTTATCTATGAATATTATCCATTCTCTACGTAAATAAAAACATAAATAGATCCCTGCTGCCTGACTCTCAACCACTCTGAGTGTTGATCCAATCGAGAAATTAAAAATAGCATCAAAACAACCTATTGTTTTTATTGTCAAAAACAATAAAGATAAAAGGCTTCTGCTCTCCCTAGAGCAGTGTTTCTCAACCTTGGCAACTTGAAGATGTCTGGACTTCAACTCCCAGAATTCCCCAGCCAGCGAATGCGAATGCTGGCTGGGGAATTCTGGGAGTTGAAGTCCAGACATCTTCAAGTTGCCAAGGTTGAGAAACACTGCCCTAGAGTGTGTGTTTGTTTGTGTGTGTGTGTGTGTGTGTGTGTGTGTGTGTACTGGTGGCCAAATCTGGTTTTTCAGGCTCGTGTATTTTCCAATGAGACACACCGAGACAGGAAGATTATTTTATTACAATTTATCTGAATATTCAGAAAAAGGATTCCTCATTTAAAGACCAAACCCCTAACTTTGGAATAGGATTCTTTATTGGCCAAGTGTGATTGGAGACACAAGGAATTTGTCTTTGGTGCAGATGCTCCCAGGGTACATAAAAAGACAAGATACATTCGTCAAGAATCATAAGGGACACTTAATGGTAGTTATAGGGTATAAATAAGCAATCAGGAAACAATATAAATATAAATAATAAGGATACAAGCAACACAGTCCTACAGTCATAAGTGGGAGGAGATGGGTGATAGGAACCATGAGAAGACTAATAGTAATGCAGCCTTAGTGAATAGTTTGACAGTGTTGAGGGAATTGTTTGTGTAGCAGAGTGATGGCGTTCAGGAAAAAACTGTCCTTGTGTTTAGTTGTCTTGGTGTGCAGTGCCCTATAGCGTCGTTTTGAGGTAGGAGTTGAAACAATTTATATCCAGGATGCGAGGGGTCTGTAAATATTTTACAAGTCCTCAATGGAAGGCAGGTTGGCAGTAATTGTTTTTTCTGCAATTCTGATTCTCCTCTGAAGTCTGTGTCTGTCTTGTTGGGTTGCAAAGCCAAACCAGACAGTTATAGAGGTGCAGGTGACAGATTCAATAATTCCTCTGTTGACCTGGATCAGCAATTTACAACCCTTTACATCCTTTAGCTTACATCCCCTTTTTATAGTTAACATAGCAAAGAAATCTGAAAGAGGAAAGTTGATTGGACCGGATAATAGCATGTATGTTTATTAAAATGAACGCCTGAAGGGGAATAAATTGTAAGAAGAAAGTTATTTTAGGGTTCACGAAAGAAATAAGCCAGACCCCAATTTGTACTAACCAATTTTTCTTATCTGGAACTAGTCTCCACTTAAAAACTAATAACTCTTGAACATCACTTTAAAAGAAAGAATATAAACCAGATTAAAATACCAAGTAACTATGTTAGTTAACAAATAATAAAACCCATGTTATTTGTCTCAATGCACACACACAATTGCAACATATATACGGTACACAAACATCTTTTTGTGTTTCTATCTTCTTATTTTTATTTTATTCCTTAAATTTATGTGCATCTCACTCACTAAAGCAACACTGAAGAAAATATATATCTTGTTCTTGTGTATCTTGAATTTAGATGTCTTAAAGTTTTCTACAGATTTTATTGTTTTTTTCCCAATTAGATATAGATTTTTTTATTGGTATGATTGGACATGGAAGGAATTTTTCTCCTGTGCTTACTCTTCAGAGTAAATACAACAACAAAGTGATAGGTCGTAGATCATAGTTACCATCATTAATCCTAAGGTAGGAGTGATAAATCATAGATAGGAAAAAGGTAGTAGAGAAGATGAGAAGGATAATAATACAGTCTACTACATGAGTAAATATATTTAGGCCTAATATACTGCTGTGGGAATTACCTAATTCCCACTGCAGAGTGATGGCACAGGGAATATATAAATATAATAAATGAATGAATGAATGAAAAAACTACCTTTGTGTCTAATTGTTTAAAATGTTTTTCTTTAATTTTTAATTATATGTTTTGAATGGTAAACTGCCCAGAGTCATTGACTGAGATTGGATGGCTGTAGAAACTAAACAAATGAATAAATGTTATTGCAAGTATAGTATAATATAATACATGCTAACCCCAAACATTGGGTTAAATGCCAGGGATGATGGAGATGAGGTTTTTTTAGGGCCTCAATTTTTCTTTAATCGTTGCCCATGTTTTATTATTTTGTCTACCATCCAAATATGGGGGGCAGCCTGTAAAGTGGATTCAGAAAATGTAAAAATAAATATTGCATCTTTATTTCCTTCAGCGCCCGTTGTTTGCTCCTGTGGAGAAAATCAGTTTTCAGATAAAACAGAATCAATTTCACCTTAAATCAAGTTGAAATATAAAGACCTAGGACATTTAGCCTTCAATTTACAGCCTGATATCTTATCGGAATGTTCCCATGGCAACCTATAAATCTGTCCTCAAGGTACCAGGCCGGGATGCCTCTCCTGGGTCATTTGGCAATTCCAAATTGCCCCCTTCTTTTGATTTATTTCTTCTCACTGTTTTGTTAAAAATAAATAGGCAGTAGACGGGCTGGAAGTAACTTTAGATCCATTCCTTATGGAAATATAGGTTGCATCATTTTACACACACACACACACACACACACCCCTTACAGTGCATCTCTTTTGCTGGCAGGTGTCTCGCTATCTTCTCCAGAACTAAAGGGATATTTGCACCTCAAGGTTGAACTGTGGAATCCTTGGTGCTCTCCGAGTTTGGCTGTTTTCTTGTAGTTGTTTCATGTACTTGTACTTGTACTTGACGCCTCTTCACCCATCGTGGGTATAGGCGACTTCCATGGAAATTTGACGCCACTGTAAAGGAATGGATACGGCGATCCATGGAAGCTGTTTCGGCTGGATATAACCAAGGGGACGCCAGTCCCAAGGGTCGACAGAGCCCGATTGGTGGTTGTTTCATGATCCAACTAGGTAACATCATCCGTTCTACAAAGGAGTGGGGTTTCCTGTCTTGTTTATATACAGTACAAGGCTTTTGCCATGTCAGTGTTGGTGGGCAAGCAAGGAACTTTAAACTCAGATAAATAATCAAACAACAGCCTAATCAAGACAGCACAAGAACCCTTCCGCCAACACTGGTAGAACCAGCCACTCGTATATAAACAGCAAACTCCACCCACTCTTCCAGCACTGATGATGTTAGTTAGGTAATCAAATGTCTGCCAGAGAAGAACTCAACTCAGGGAGCACCAAGGACCCAATGATAAACACTGAAATGAAATTGCAGGCAGTCCTTAAGGCTGTAATGGAACCTACATATTACGGTCATAATGTCAGGGTTACAAATAGCATCCAAAAGTAAATCAGAGTCCAAGGCAGAGTCCTCCCATTTTACCACAATAGAAAATGCGTAGTAGAATAATAGAATGAAATTCAATGGTGAAAAGAGTCAGGTTCTACATTTAGGCAAGAAAAACGAAATGCACAGGGACAGTATAGGTGGTGCCTTCCTCAACAGTAGTAACTGTGAAAGGGATCTTGGAGTCCTAGTGGACAGCCATTTAAATAGGAGCCAGCCGTGTGCAGCAGCTGCCAAAAAAGCCAACATAATTCTAGGCTACATAAACAGAAGGAGAGAATCAAGATCACGTGAAGTGTTAATACCACTTTACAAGGCCTTGGGAAAGCCGCACTTGGAATTCTGCATTCAGTTTTGGTCACCATGATGTAGAAAAGATGTGGAGACTCTAGAAAGAGTGCAGAGAAGAGCAACAAAGAGGATTAGGGGACTGGAGGCTAAAACATATGAAGAACAATTGCAGGAACTAGATATGTGTAGTTTAATGAAAAGAAGGACTAGGGGAGACATGATAGGAGTCTTCCAATGTCTCAGGGGATGCCACAAAGAAGAGGGAGTCAAGCTATTCTCCAAGGCACCTGAGGGTAGAACAAGAAGCAATGGGTGGAAACTAATCAAGGAGAGAAGCAACTTAGAACTGAGGAGAAATTTCCTGACAGTGAGAACAGTTAACCAGTGGAACAGAAGTTGCCTCCAGAAGTTGTGAATGCCCCAACACTGGAAGTCTTTAAGAAGATGTTGGATAGCCATTTGTCTGAAACGGTATAGGGTTTCCTGCCTACGCTGGGGGTTGGACTAGAAGACCTCCAAGGTCCCTTCCAACTCTGCTATTGTATTGTATTATATTGTATAGAAAGTGTGGCAGGCCAAAGATCCAAAAGAAAAGATGGCTGCAGGCCTGACACATAACTTGTGACAACCCTAAAATTATTTGATGACCTTTCTTACTTGCAACTCACTGAAATTGTTGCAACTCACTGCAATCTTTACGTGACAATTGTTAAGCAAACCAACAGTTTCCTATGGGCACGGCTTTGCTGAACTGGAAGTAAGCACTGGCTTTGGGTGAACCCACCATAAAATGCACACTTTTGAATCTGGGTAAAATGTATTCCATCTGCCCCCCCCCCCCCTCTGATAGGTCTGTTGGAATTTTGAATGGTTGCTAAATGACCGGTCTTAAGTCAAGGACTAGCTATATTGGCTTTGAGCCCTGGAGTTTGAATTTGCGCATTAGAAGGCTCCTTGCTGAGGGTTTTGCTTTAGGGCTTCGCAAAGGCACCCGGGAAGCCTTCCTTTGAACAGAGATGCTGCCCTGGAGGTACCCTCCGCCTGCCAACTTTAGATAAAAGCATGGGTGGGGCCTTTGAATTCTCTGCCTCCCTAACAGGAGTAGAAGTACTACTGGTTGCTAATTTTAAATAAGGTCCGGAAAAGAATATTTATAGCTCGGATTCTCCTTGGCGCTCTCTGAACTTGGTTGTTTTCTTGAAAATATTTCATGACCAGACATCTTATGACCCAACTAGAGAACATCATCAGTACTAGAAGGGATCAGAATTCACTGCCTCTTGGGGATTGGCCCAGAGTCAGCCAGCTGGTTTTTTTGTGTCGTTCACAGCTAGGCTAAAATGAGAACTCACTGATATCTGAAGCCCGTTTGGGAACCAGATAATGATACTCAGCCTTAATATGGCTGATTTATTAGTATCACTATATAGTCCAGTGTTTCTCAACCATGGCAACTTGAAGATGTCTGGACTTCAACTCCCAGAATTCCCCAGCCAGCGAATGCTGGCTGGGGAATTCTGGGAGTTGAAGTCCAGACATCTTCAAGTTGCCATGGTTGAGAAACACTGATATAGTCCTTGACTGACGACCACAACAGAGCCCCACATTTCTGTTACCAAGTGAGACATTTGTTAAGTGGCTTTTGCCCCATTTTGTGACGGTTGTTAAGTGAATCACTGCAGTTGATAAATTAGTAACACGGTTGTTAAGTGAATCCGATTTCCCCATTGACTTTGCTTGTCAGAAAATCGCAGAGGGGATCGCGTGGCCGCACAACATTGCAACCGTCCGTTCTGTTCTGTTCTGTTGTTCTGTTCTCTAGTCTGGTCACATGGTGGTTAAGTCAATCTGGTTTCCCCATTGACATGGCTTCTCAGAAAGTCCCAAAAGGGGGAATCACCGGGATGCGGCAACGGTCCTTAGTGGGGAAAAGGGTCATAAGTCCTTTTTTCTGGTGCTGTTGTAACCCTGAATGGCCACTAAATGAACTGTTGTTAGACAAGGACTTCCTTTATGTGTGATTCCAAATCAGTCCTTGTGTTTTAACCCCAATTTGTCAGCACATCTAACTCTTCCTTTGTAGTGGATTTAGATAAAGCTGGATGCTTCATTTGCACTAACTCCACAGTGTCTGTGTGTGTAAAATAACACACTTGGACTCTCTCCTCTTGATTTCCCGCAGCAGCCATAATAAGAACTGCAATGAGTTTTTAAGGACTGCAAGACTTATTTTAATTTGGGGCCTTCCTTGGCTTGTGAAATCTGGAACGATATCTTTAGAAATTGGCAAGAGTTTGTGGCTGCTCATTTAACACCGCTGTATTCTTGCACAAAGCAGCCAAAGGCAGGGTCCTCTTTACGGAATGATTGGTCTTTGCTGCAACACGGCGCGAAGAAGGAGGAGAAAGAGGGAGCGGAGCGAATACAGCCTTCCTCTGAACTGCAATACATGCCACGCTGTTGCATTGCAGATTTCCAAGACGTATATGGGCAAGGAATCATGGGCAACGTAGTGCAAAAGAGGAGAGGTTTAAGGGAGATCCCAGGTTTGGAACAGTGCCAAGCATGCAGTGGCCAATGTCTTAGCGTATGAGAGAGAGGAGTCCTTCAAAACTGCTCCCTGGGGTTACATTTGGCCAGGGCGAGGGTCAGCAACCTTAAAACACTCCAAGAGCCACAAAGATCCTAACCGGAAGCCCCCCATTCAATTCTGGAGCCAACCGGAAGTCCGGTTCCCCCACCATAGAGTCTCCTCCTAGCGTGGCATCCTTTTTCCTCTACCTGTCCTAACCGAAAGCCCTATCCATTGTGGAGCTGACTGGAAAACCCGCCCCTTGCCATAGAGTCTCTGCCTAGCGCGCTGTGTTCAATTGTGGTCATAAGTTGAAGATTACCTGTATTGTGGAGCCAGGGTTAAGCGTCCGGCTTGGTCCTAATTTGGTTTGGAAAGGCTCCAAGATTGCCAAAGGCCTTTTCTCTTTGCTTATGGACCCCTGGCTTATCCTGGCTCTGCTTACTGGTACAGCGTTGTCATCAAAACACAAACCAGACATCCCAGAGTCAAAACATCTGAAGAATGAGACAATAACCTATGAAGAAGGGTTACAGGAAGTGGGTAATCTCTGCAGACTTTTAGCTATGCAATTGGGGATGAACACCCTTTGAATAGCGTGGGAATAGGAATGAATTTCCAGAGGGGAAAATTGCAAACTACAGGAACCAGGAGCGCTACTCAAGTGATCCTGAGGACACAGATGAAGCACCTCCAAGTGCTTCAAAGACCCTCTAAAAAGGATGGAAATGACCAGCTGTCTGCAAGGAATATAAATCCGTCCCCTCCATCCAGTCAGAGCTGAAGAAGCTTCTTGAATGGGAAGCGAAACCTCTTCAAAACAAAAAACAAGAAAGACCAGTTGTGGTTGTTGAAGAGATGCTGGATGCAACTGATAAAGCCTTCTGGAGGGTGACAGGTAGGAAGAAAATTGGACTGTACATTACCATCAAGTCACCAAAGGAGGCAGCTGCGTGCAGAGCTACTCGGCTGCGGTATTTGAAATCCTGGCTGTCGAGCTGATTGATGGATTCGGCCTGGCCTGTCAGGAAGGGAACCAGGCTTGATTGAAAAGTGTTAGATTGCTAATTGAAATAACTTGTGAGGGGTCCTTGGTGCTTCCTGGGCTTGGTTCTATTCTTGTCGATGCTTCGTGACCCAACTAGGTAACATCATCAGTCAGTGCTAGTAGGGTTTGTGGAGAGTGGGAGGAGGACTGTGGGGTCCTGGGTGCTCTCTGAGATTGTTTTGTTTTGTGACAGTCATTTCATTACCCCGCTAGGTAACAACATCGGAGGTAGGAGGGAGTGGAGTTTGCAAGGAGGAGGAGGAGCCCTTGATGCTCTCTGAAGTTGGTCCTTTTCTTGCCGATGTTTTGTGACCCAACGAGGTAACATTATCAGTGCTAGGAGGGAATGGAGTTGAGGAGGAGAATGGAGGACAGGGGACCTTGATGCGCTCTGAACCTGGTTCTTGTCTTGCAAATGTTTCCTTAGCCAAACTGGGTAACATCATCAGTACTTGGAAGAGTGTGGGATTTGTTCAGCAGTCAGAAGTGTTGATGAAAACTCTTTAATTTCACAATAGGCTTACCCATAATTTCAGCTGGTACATCCCATTCCAAACTAAGCAATTTCTAGCAGCCTGTCATACTGACAGATTACTAGCTATCAACAGGCACGTAGACATAAAGAAAATGTAGTCAAAAAAGGGTTCCTCTATTTTCTTTATGTCTACGTGCCTGTTGATAGCTAGTAATCTGTCAGTATGACAGGCTGCTAGAATTGCTCTATTTAATGGGATGTACCAGCTGAAATTATGGGTAAGCCTATTGTGAAATTAAGAGTTTTCATCAAACACTTCTGACTGCTGAACAAATCCCACCGTTTGGGTCACGAAATGTCCACCAGAAAACAACCAAGCTCAGAGACCACCCAAGGCACCCCCATTTCAATCCTGAGCTACAAATATTCTCCTTTATCCGCCATCCGCGGTGCCCCAGTAGTTAGAGTGCAGTACTGCAGGCTACTTCTGCTGCCTGCCGGCTACCTGCAATTCAGCAGTTCGATTCTCACCAGGCTCAAGGTTGACTCAGCCTTCCAGCCTTCCGAGGTGGGTAAAATGAGAACCCAGATTGTTGGGGGCAAGAGACTGACTCTAAACCGCTTAGAGAGGGCTGTAAAGCACTATGAAGCAGTATATAAGTAAGTGCTATTGCTATTCCTTCCTTCCCTCCCTCCTTCCTTCCTTTAAAAGCACTATGAAGTGGTATATAGGTCTAAGCGCTATTCCGTCCATCCTTCCTTCCTTCGAAAGCATTGCGAAGCGGTATATAAGTCTAAGTGCTATTGCTATTCCTTCCTTCCTTCCTTCCTTCCTTCCTTCCTTCCTTCCTTCGAAAGCACTATGAAGTGGTATATAAGTATTATTGCTTTATTGAAACGGCACTTTATTAAATTGGTCTATCTTTCCTCATCTGGGGCCAGCAGTGCCCGATGCCACCTGAAAGAATTCCCTGGCTCAGAAAAAGCCACCCAATATTTTGCCAGGCTGCATGGTGGCAATGAAACAGAGAATTTTTTTTCTCTTCTCCCAGCGGGAGAAAAAGTTACCCGTCCGTTCCTGGCCCTATAAGATGGGTCATCTTAGGGACTCGCTGGCTGGGGTTTGCAGGAGGTTCAAAAAGTTTCTGTTTTTCCTTTGACACCTATTTTTAACCTGATGTTGCTCAAAGCTTGTTGGGGGAGAGGGGGGTGCGAATTACAGGGCATGCAATGTCAGGGGCATTTATTTTTGGGTTGCTGGGAAGGGAGACACGGATCTGTAGCCAGGACAGGCTGGGGGGTGGGCAGCGAAGGAGCCTGGGAAATCCTGGCACCGCTTTGATCTTCCCTTCTGGACTAACGCCCGATTCCAGAAATGGCTCCGATGCCCCTTCGGGCACACCAGAGAAGCAGAGTTAGCCCGGATTTTTAAGCATAAGCCAGCCATGACTGGTAAGGGATGCGGTGGCTCAGTGGCTAAGGGTCTGAGCTTGTCGATCAGAAAAGTCGGCAATTCGAATCCCCAGCGCCATGTGACGGAGTGAACTCCCGTTACGTGTCCCAGCTACTGCCAACCTAGCAGTTTGAAAGCACTCTGGAAATGACCTGGTCACGGAGGGGGATGCCTTCCATGATCTCCCAGCAGTCCACCTCTTGTTGCCTCTTGCTCTCCATAAAGAAAGCCGCCATTGTCACTCCGTCGCCAAGCGAGGCGCGGCGCCCTGGAGACGTTGCTTGAGCGGAGGGGGCAAACGCCGCTGAAATGCGATGCCTGCTCATCATCCTTGGCAGCTCCGCTTGTTGAGCTGAGTGGGCGAGAAGAACGCCGATGACGCAGTTATGATTACAATTTTATTTTTCTTAAAGGGAGGAGTGTTGACAGTAATGCGATCCCCTCCCCAGGGGGTGGTGGTGAAGAACGGATCTCATTCCGGCCCCGGCTGTCAACCTCCATTCGTCTCCTTCAGGCTCCGCTATGTTTCCCTTCCTTTGGGGCGCACAATTTTTTGTGAGGGGGAGGGGAGGGAAGGTTGGCATCTTGTGGTCCAAGGCTTCTGCCCCTTTGCAGCCAAGCGACGCTTGTGTGTGTGTGGGGGGGGGGTTGCTCCCCACTTGAAGTTGGCCATTGTCCACCTTTGCAGCGAGGGGAGGCCGGGGTGTAAGGATGAGAGTGGCACCTGCTAACGGCCTGGTAATACACACCTGGGCAATGTGCCCACATGTCAAAGATGCTAGTTGAGTAAAAGCAGATAAATCCCGGGTAATGCCACCCTCGGCCCCAGCTGTCTGCAGGGAAGCTTGCACTCAAAAGCCTTTCTCCAGAGATGGCAGCGATGCTTTCTACCTGGGTGACTTTGGGAAGCTTTCGCCGCCACTGTCTTGGGCGGCATCTGATGCCATCTCTAGCTTCTGGTTTAGAAGAGCCAGATATGGCTGGTCCTTGACTTACGACCGTTAGTTTAAAGACTGTTCCATGAGCCCAAGACGCTGCAACCACATGAGTCAGTTGCCAAGCATCTGAATTTTGATTATATGACCCTGGGGATGGCTGCAACGCTCCTAAGTGTGAAAAAAATGGTCATAGGTGACTTTTCACTCACCTTGTAACTTTGAATGGTTACTAACTGAACCGTTGTAAATTGAGGACTTCCTGTACAGCACTGGAAAAAGGACCATTTTTTACACTTCCCGAGCTGCAAATTTCCATTGCTAAGCCAGGCAATGGCTGAGGGAGCTTGGCCTCGCTTTACGACCTTTCTTGCTGCAGTTCTTAAGCCAATCACTGCGGTCGTTAAGTTAGTCACGTGGTGGTTAAGTGAATCTGGCTTCCCCAATGACTTTGCTTGTCAGAAGGTCGCGAAAGGGGATCACGTGACCCTGGGACACTGTGACCGTCGTAAGCATGAGTCAGTTGCCAAGTGTCTGACTTTGAATCGTGTGGCCATCGGGATGCTGCAACGGTCGTAAGTGTGGGAAACGGCCGTAAGTCACTTTTTCAGTCCCCTTCTAACTTTGAACGGTCACTAAACGGATGGGTCGTAAGTCGAGGAATACCTGTATTCAGGGTTTTATAAATTGGGAGTAGCAGCCTTTGGGCATGAGAAGAGTTTCAATGGCTCCCATAATGAATCTGGCCAGCATTGAAAGATTCATTGTGATGGAGGCAAATTGCAACACACACACCCAAACAACACACCCGCCAAAAACACAACCCCCAGGTTCCACTTTATGGACTGCTCCCCCTGCCCATGCACGCATGACCCCCCCCCCCATCCCCCATTTTGGGCCTAGCAGGACTCTCTCCAGCCTCCTGGGACCAAAAATGGGGCACCCGGGGGGGGGGGCACGCCGCACCCACCATATTCCCTCCTACCCCCACATATGCACGTGACCCGCCCCCCCGCATGCACACATGTCTCCTCTATGCACCCCTCCCCCGTGCATGCACAGCAGAGACCCAAAAATGAGCTGCTGGGGGGAGGCATGAGCGCAAGCACGGTGGAGGTGAGCTGGGGCAACGGTTTGCATGCCCACAGAGAGGGCTCCGCTGCCACCTGTGGCACACATGCCACAGGTTAACCATCACGGAAGTAAGATGATTAAAGTCCCGGAGACTAAAACATATGAATAACAGTTGCAGAATTTGGGTTTGGCCAGACTGGGCAAAATAAGGATTGGGAATGGATTCCAGTATTTGAGGGGCTGCCACGCAGAAGAGGGGCTCGACTTATTTACCAAAGCACCATAAGGCAGGACAAGAAGCAACGGATGGAAACTAATTAAGGAGAGAAGCAACCTAGAACTAGGGAGAAATTTCCTGAGAGTGAGGACAATTAACCAGTGGAACAGCTTCCCACCAGAAGTTGTGGGTGCTCCATCACTGGGGTTTTAAAGAAGAGATTGGACATCCCTTTGTCTGAAGTGGTGTAGGGTCTTCTGCTTCAGCAGGGGGCTGGACTAGAAGACCTCCAAAGGTCCCTTCCAGCTCTGTTCCAAATTCTAAACGTGGCCTTTATTGTCCTTTGCAGGTTTTTACTTCAGAAGAATTGGGCACAGCCTGTGCCAGCCGAGGAAGAGATTGAAATGTCTCAGGAAACGTATTCTTATGATGTTCCCGATATGGGCCTTGACTTCAGAGATATGAATGATGACCAGTCCATTAACATTGATGCCTGGTTTGGTGAGTACCCTCTTCACGGCCAGGAGGAGGGTGTGCCATCTGCCAAGAGGCCAAACTAACTACCGGTCTCTTTCCTGAGCCTTATAGGTGGGAAGGGCAGGGGGCTTTATGAGAGATGCTCCACCCTTGTTTCTCTCTTTATCTCCCACCTTTCTTATTTTTACCGCTCAAGGCAGTGAACATATCCAACACACCCTCCTCCTCCTCCTATTTTCTGTACTACAACAAACCCTGCAAGGTGGGTTGGGCTGAGAGAGAGCAGTGGCCAGTTGGGTTTCACGCCTAAGCGGAACTAGAACTCACTGACCCCTGGAGATTGGCCTAAAGTTCCCTACCTGGCTTTCATGCTTAACGCAGGACTAGAACTCGCTGTCTCTTGGTGATTGGCCCAAAGTCACCTGGCCATTTTCCCTACTTATGGTGGGACTAGAACTCCCTAGAATTCACTGACTCCTAATTTGGCCTAAAGTCCTCTAGATCAGTGGTTCTTAACCTTTTTGAAAGAATCGCCCCCTTGAGCCATTGGGGAAGTTATTATCAACTCCTTCCCCCAAAACAACCTCTCAATCACAACACAAGCAACACAAATACAACGATAAGAGCTGAGACAATTATTAACGAAGAAAATGTATGTACACAAAAAGCAAAAAAAGAGAACATCAATGGCTGCCTTGTGCTTGGTGAGCTGACCCCAATTTCTTGATGTCTGGAACCATTTTTGTTAATTTCATTCTTAAATCGCCGCGCTCAGTGATCTTCAACAAGTTCCTTGACTTAGAAAGGATCTTTTGGATGGCGTTTCCACTAAGTAAGTGGAAGGAAAGGCTAAAAGAAGCAACTTAACTTCCTCCCACAATTTTGGGTAAGTGTTCCTCATTTTCACCCAAAAGGCTTCGTAGCCGCAACTCTGAAAATGTGATTGGGGTTATTTCAGATTCGTCAGTGGCTCTTGCAGTTTGGGATGAACTTGTGCAAAGTCTGCTGTGAAAGGATTTAGCACCCAAGTGGGCACTTCCAGATTTATCAGATCCTAGAATCTGGTTTCCGTATCTTCTTTTAGTTGCTTCAAGTGGCAGCAAAAAAAGTCCCAATCTTCTGCCTGGAGTTGGCGTTCATTACCAAGGCTTGGGAACCGATACAGCTCCTGGCGACTCATATTGCTTGTAAGGAGGTCCAATTTGGAAATAAATGAGCAGATTGCTCCTTTGGCTTTAAGAAAATTGATTTTATCTCCTTGCAGCTTTACGTTCACTTAATTCAGCTTGCCAAAAACATCAGCGAGATAAGCTACATCCAGACGTTGAAGTTTAAGACAACTGCTTAGACTTGGATCAAGGGATTCAAGAAATTCGACAAGTGTGTCAAAAAGTTCATGGAATGGCTGCAAACACTTTCCTTTTGAAAGCCACCTTACTTCGGTGTGCAAAAGGAGACGTTCAAACTCCTCATCATTTTCTTCACAAAGCTTGTGAAAAAGTCAGTTGTTCAAGGAATTCGACTTAATTTTATTCACAGCGTTAATGACGTAACGTATAGACTCGTGCAAACGGCCACTCAATTTTTTTGAGACAAGCTGCTATCTATGAACGAGGCCATGGACAGTCATAACTCCAAGGAGTGGCGCCAAGGAGTGACTCCAAGGAGCCAAGGTGGCGCAGTGGTTAAATGCAGCACTGCAGGCTACTGCTAGATTAGCAGGTCAGCGGTTCAAATCTCACCGGCTCAGGGTTGACTCAGCCTTCCATCCTTCCGAGGTGGGTAAAATGAGGACCCAGATTGTTGGGGGCAATATGCTGACTCTCTGTAAACCGCTTAGAGAGGCCTGAAAGGCCTATGAAGCGGTATATAAGTCTACTGCTATTGCTAACTCCAGGTGCAACCGATTTTAGATGAGCTTGAAATCCGCGATATCGTCCAACCATGGGTGCAGCTCCGTCGGTTGCACATGCCACGACGTTTGTCAAAGGGATGTTTTTCCCATTAAAAAACTCTTCAACCTTTTTCAATATCGAAGAACCTTTTGTGTCGGTGGCTAAATTTGGAGCAAATAACAGCTCTTCCCCGATCTCTTCATTTCCCTTGATGAAACGGACAATAACAAGGCTTCATTTTCACGACTCGTTGACTCATCAGCCTGCATCACGAATTCTGTACTTTTCAAGGTGTCCATAAGCCTTTCTTCCACTTCAGCAGCCATTTCATCCATTCTTTTTGATACGGTGTCATTGCTCAAAGGAATTGCATGACAGTGCTTGCGCTGGGCCCCAACATGGTGGCAACAATCTGTTTCACTGCTGGTTAAAAATCAGCGTTTCTCCGATAGTGTGCGGTTTGCCACATTTTGCTATCAACAAAGATACTTCATAGGAACAAATGAGCCCCTTGTCGGCGTTGAGTGACGATTCCCCAAAGAACTTCTCAACAGTGCTGCGACCCTCAAACCTGGCCTTCCAAGGATTGGAAAAACGATAGCGGTTTGTCGGCTTTATCCAAATGAATTCTTACCAAATGGCCTTTCAGTCGGGAAGGCTTCATCGCTTCATTTGAAAATGTTTTTTCACAGAGAAGACAAAACGGAAGCTGCACGTTGGAAGGAGATGGAATGAATCCCAATTTTAGGTATGCCGTTGAGTATTGGCGACACTTCCTCTTCTGGGCCATGTTGAGAGGTCTTCGAAATGAAAGGCACCAACTGCAAATTAAATTTTCGACTGCACTGGAACCCTATAAAACACACGTGGACGTCGATAAACCTAGTTTCAACAGTTACGTTGACATTACAGCGGACATCACAGGGGACAGCAACTCAGCATGCGATGTTTCGAAAGAAGCGCTCGCCCCTCCATCACTGCCCATTCTGGCCAATGGCGCTCCACTGTATGGGTAGAGTGATAGAGGCCGCTGCACAGCGCGCATGAAGATGAGCGATGCGTATTCACATATGTACGGCGTTCTGTACTGAAACTAGCTGGAGGAACATTTTAAAACACAGTTCAATCCACTAATAGCGAGCGATCTGATGTTTTTGTACGACAGATATACAGCGGTTCACTGTACGAAAAAAGTCTCAAAAGTGTCCCCAAAACTTCTCACTCCATCGCCCCCATAAGCCCCCCCTTCCGTTCCTTTGCCCCGGTGTCGCCCCTTTTCGTTCCATCGTCCCCCTGAAAAACAAAATCGCCCCCTGGGGTGCGATATCGCCCATGTTAAGAACCACTGCTCTAGATGGCTTTCATAGTTAAGGGAGAACTAGAACTCACCATCTCCTGGTGATTGGCCCAAAGCCACCCGGCCACTTTTTGTGCTTACAGTAGGACTAAAACTCTGTGTCCCAGAGAATGGCCAGCTGGGGTTCATGCCTAAGCAGAACTAGAACTCATTGTCTCCTGGTGATTGGCTTAAAGCCCTCTCCCTGGCTTTCACGCTTAAGGCAGAACTAGAATTCATCATCTCCTGGTGATTGGCTGAAAGTTACCCAGCCAGTTTTCCTGCTTATAGTGGGACTAGAACTCCCTGTCTCCCAGTGAATGTCCAGCTGGGTTTTATGCCTAAGAGGAACTAGAAGCCACTGTCTCCTGGTGATTGGCCCACAGTCACCCACAATTTTTGTGCTTACGATAGGACTAGAACTCCCCGTCTCCCAGTGAGTGGCCAGCTGGGTTTTATGCCTAAGCAGAATTAAAACTCACCGTCACCTGGTGATTGGCCCAAAGTCACCCAGCCAGTTTTCGTACTTACGATAGGACTAGAACTCCCCGTCTCCCAGTCTGTAGTTTGATGCCTTAACTGCTAAATCAAACCGGCTCTTTAGACTGGGCCCAGTGCTTGATGGTTGGTGGCTGGTGGTCTCCTCCCCTCGCGGAGTGGAGGACCCTAGGATCGTAACTATTTTTGCAGCTGTCCGATCTGCCGCCTTGATGACCCCAAGAGCAGAGATGGGGACGTCGGGCATCCTGCGTAAAGCATTGTCATCAAAGCCTAACCTTCCCTGGGCTGTGGTCTCGCCCATGATGAAATCAGGTGAGATGCTTCCTTGAGACCCAACCAATCAACTTTCAGGGCTGAAAGCCCACCCAGCCTTTGTTGGTGTTCTTAATCCCACCAACATCATTAATGGGCTCTCAAGGCATCCCTTGGGAGCTGAGGCACCATCCCCTTCTCCGGGCCGCGTCCCAGAGTTCCCCGTAAGCCGTTTTAACTTGGGTACGGCAAATTGTGGGCACTTGGCCTCTGGGGGTGTGTCTCTTGGACCTTAAAATGCCGGGTCTCCCACATGGAGAGTTCAGAAGGGCTTCTGTCTCGTCCTCTCTTGAGGCCACCATCTCGAGATGCTGATATCTCCTCTTTGGTGTGAGGAGAGCAGGCTACGAAAGATCACCCCAAATGTTCACGTAGGTCTCTTCCAAAGTATAATTCCGTTCTTCCCCAGGAGGTTAAGAGTCCTGGCGAGGACCATGCTTGGTTCCATCTCTTTGCTTTGATCTCTTGCCTGAGAAATATCCTCTATGTCTCCTTACCTTTAGATGACAAGGAGAATGGGAATCAAGAGATGGAGCTAGCCAACGAAGGCCCAGCCAACGTGGTTCGTTCGATGGAGGAGTGGCACTCAACCAGGCAAGAGAACGCACCACCTCCAGGACGGTAAGACTCTGCTTCTTCTTGAATGCAGCCCCGGATAGAGCCTTCCCTTCTTCGGGAGTGGGGATGTTCATTCAGCTTTTGGGCTCCAGAACTGCCTCTAACAGAATAACAAGAGTTAGAAGGGGCCTTGGAGGTCTTCTAGTCCATCCCCCTGCTCAAACAGGAGACCTTACATTTTTCTGGACAAGTTTCTCTTCTTGAAAACTTCTAGTGATGGAGCACTTACAATTCCTGGTGGCAAGCAGTTCCACTGGTTAATTGTCCTCACTTTTAGGAAGTTTCTCCTTAGTTCCAGGTTGCTTCTTTCCCTGATTAGTTTCCACCCATTGTTTCTTGTCCTGCCTTCTGTCGCTTTGGAGAATAGGGTGACAACCCCCCCCCCCCCCAATTCTTTATGGCAGCACCTCAAATATTGGAAGACTTCTATTATGTCTTCCCAGCCTCTCTTTTTGTTAGACGGAATGACAGAGTCAGAAGGGACCTTGGAGGTCATCTGGTCCAACCCCCTGATCAAGCAGGAGCTCTTATAGCATTTCAGCCAAGTCTCTGTGTCCAGTCTCTTCTTTAAAAAAACTCAAGTGATGAAGCACCCACAACTTAATAATTTGGGCAATAAAGGTCATAAAATGGAACCAAACTCCCTTAAGAACTATTTTGCTCAGCGACACAAATTTTGGGCTCAATTGTGGTTGTAAATAGAGGACCACCTGTCCTATCAGTATGGAAAGAATGACCAATCCTGTTTGTCCAGCACATTGTCCTCCAAAGGGCTTGAGATTGTCCGGCTTCTGTATCTAGAAATGCTGAACTGTCTCCTTTGCCTTGCGAGAATGGCTGGTGGGATTTGAAGGGGTTGTTCCGACTGAGGCTTCCCCAGCATCACGAAGCCTCGTCCTCGTCCTGATAAACCCCTTTTATTTAATTGACAGTGAATTCCTCTCCAGCCAAGTCTTTCCTCTCCCACAGTCTTCCAAGATAGTTCCCAATTACTGACCTTTATCAGGCTTGGAGGATGGCCAGGCCGATATCTTTCAGACACCCCAATACTTGGCAAGAATGCAGGAATGAACTAATGGCCTCCTGCAAACTCCACTCCCCTTTCGCTCCTCTTTTATTCCCTCTGGGAAGGGCCATTCATTGTCCACCTGTGGCCTTACTCCCAAGTTGACCCCTGTTCTTTAGCTGTTCCCTTCATCTGGCAGGTCTGCGCATGCGCACACTGGGAACAGGCTCCAGCTGTTCGTCCGCCTCACTGATGTCTGCCTCTGAAGGCAGCTGATCACTGTCAGATGGCCCTGGCCCCCTCTCTGCCTCTGACACAGAGCCCTCCCCAGACTCCAGGACTGGCCCAGGTTCCTCCCCAACCTCCTCACTGTCCGAATCTGCTGCCAGATCTGCTGGCTGCTGGTGGGCCACAACAAGGGGCTCCACATCCTGGCATAGTCGAAATGCAACGTCCAGCCTCTCTGTCTGTCAGGGTTCCAAATAGCACCCCAAAATAAATCCACCCATCCAGTTCCGGTCAGGTGCAGAGGTGCAGAGACAAAGGATGACCTTGGCTTTCTAGAAAGAATGTTGTTATGGCTGCATATCATCTAACTCCCTACAATCCCCCACTCCCATTTTCCAACCATAGAAAATGCATAGTAGAAGAATAGAAAGTGTGGGAGGCCAAAGACCCAAAAGAAAAGAAGGCTGCAGGCTTGACACTCTCCTCCTCCCTCCCTCCCTCCCTCCTTCTTTTGCTCAAGGGCTGTTTTTCTTTCCCCCCTTTTAGGGTGGCCAAGAAGCTTTCGGCCCGGCGAAAGAGTGCCCAGCGTCGGATTATGGCCAAAAGCCACGCACAGAAGGTCGCCACCACCTTGGCCAAAAAGCAGGAACCCCCTCCTTTAAAGAAGCAGAAAATGTAGGTCTCTGGGATAACACTGGCACTTAGACGTACGGTAGATGCCGCCCCACGGTGCTTTACAGCCTTTTCTAGGCGGTTTACAATGATGGCATTATTTGCATCTTGCCCCCCAACTATCTGGGTCCTCATTTTACCCACCTCAGAAGGAGGGAAGGCTTAGTCGACCTTGAGCCCATCGGAATTGAACTCTTGACAGTCGGCAGAGCTTGCCTGCAATACTGCATTCTAACCATTGCCTCAACAGATATAGAATAGGTGATGATAGATAGAGAGTTGAATGGATGGATATAGATGAGAGAGAGACAGAGAGAAAGATGATGGAGAGAGAGAGAGAGAGAGGATAGATAAGAGAGCGGGTTAGAGCATTAGCCCTTAGATTTATATGCCGCTTCACAGTGCTTTACAGCCCTCTAAGTGGTTTACAGAGTCAGCATTTTGCCCCCAAACATCTGGCTCCTCATTTTACTGACCTCGGACGGAGGGAAGGCTGAGTCAACCTTGAGCCAGTCAGGAGTGAACTCCTGGCAGTGGGCAGAGTTAGCTTGCAATGATACATTTTAGCCACTGCACCACCACGACTCGGAAGGAAGGAAGACTTGTATACTGCTTCCCAGTGCTTTCCAGCCCTCTCTAAGAGGTTTACAGAGTCAGCCTCTTGCTCCCAACAATCTGGGTCCTCCCATTTCACCCCCTTTGGAAGGACACCCCCTTTCAGCTGGTGAGGATTGAACTTCTGGCAGATGGCAGAGTTAGCCTGCAATGCTGCATTCTAGCCATTGCGCCACCAGATATAGAATAGGTGATGATACCTTGTGTGCTGGATTGCTCTGTCCGATAAAGTTAGGCTTCTGAAAAAAGGAGAATTGTTGGTAACTCGGTGTTAAAATGTCTCCTGAGCGAGGGTGTTTCCTTGCAAACATTTCATGACCCATCTAGGTATCATCATCAGTGCTAGAAGGGAGGAGGCTGTGCAGAGTGGAAAAGAGGGGAGAGGAGAAGGTGGACTGTGAGGTTCTTGGTACCCACTGAGCTTGGATGTTTTCAGACGTTTCATGACCCATCTAGATAGCATCATCGGTGCTAGATTGGAGGAGGGTGTGAAGAGTGGAGTAGAGGAGGAGTACTCTGGAGTCCTTGAGGCTCTCTGGGCGTTTTCCCCGCAGCCCTTTCAGTCCCCAACTCGGGAACCCCATCAGAGCTCAGCTCTTCCCTAGAGAATGCCCCACAGCTTTGCCCTCGGGCAGACAAATGTCCATGCAAACCGGGTGTCAGCCTTCCAAATAGCATCCAAAAGTAAATCAGAATCCGAGGCAAAGGATTCCTCAAAGTTCCAATTGATGAAGAGAGCCATGTTGGCACCTCTGGGAAATCCCAAATCTGAAAGCTTCCCGGTTTCCCCCACCCAGCTGAAAGTTCTTGCCCCCACACCCACAAGTCCATCCCATGGTCTCCCACTGCCACGCTGGCAGCTTCCACCCATCCAGTTCCGGTCAGGTGCAGAGGTGCAGAGACAAAGGATGACCTTGGCTTTCTAGAAAGAATGTTGTTATGGCTACATAGCATCTCACTCCCTACAGTCCCCCCTCCCAGTTTCCCACCATAGAAAATGCGTAGTGGAAGAATAGAAAGTGTGGCAGGCCAAAGACCCATAGGAAAAGACGGCTGCAGGCCTGACACGGGGGCCATGGCGTTAGTGCAAACTATGAGCGAGCTCCCTGTTCCCTCTCTAGCTCCAACAGGCGTGCCAAGACGTCTGGGCCACATGCAGTGGCCCAAACAGTCAGGTAAGGCTGAATCACCTCCAGGTGCCGGTGTTTGGGTGTCCACGCCCCATGGGCTCACCTTGTCGTGAAGAGGAACACGGTGGGGAGTCAAAGGCCTTTCCTTTCCTTTCTTCCTTCCTTCCCTACGCACACCCTCCACCCTTCTCTCTCTCTCTCTCTCTTCTCAAAACCCAGGTCTAACCATCGGGACAACTTGGGGGAAATTGATATGAACCAAAACGTCTCGCCAGAGAATGCACAAGACCCCGTCACACCCGATGCACACAAGTAGGTGGCTGGGCTTAGAGGTGTGTTTCGTCTGCTGCTTCTCTTTTTCTCCCCAGGATTTGGGTGCTTGTGTGAATGCGCATTGGGGCACGCCACACCCCATTGTGGGGGCGGGGGGGGGGTAGGGCCGGTTGTAATTAAAAAGGCTTGTTATACGCAGTGAAGTCAGGAAGAAGCCTTGAGATCAAGAAGTTTGTAAATTCCGTTTGGAAAGCTGTACAGGTAGGCCTCGGCTTACGGCGGTTTGCTTAGCGACCATTCAGCGTTGCAACGGCGCTGAAAAAAAGCAACCCCTGACCAATTTTTTCACCCTTGCGACCATTGTAGAGTCGTGTAATCAAAATTCAGACGGTGGGCAATTGACGCTCATTTATTTACAAAAAAAAATATTTTTTATTCTCTTGCATACCATTGTACGAATACATTCACATAATTATTATTATTCTTTACATTTACCATTCTTATACATTTGTTATTCCATTTCATAGGTTATTATAATACACAGTTTAGGTTGTTTTATTTACCATCCCTTCCGCCTGTTGTAACACCACCTTCTTTTCCCTTTCTTTTCTCCCTTCTCTACTTTCTTCCTTCCTCCTCTCCTTCTTCTTCCCTTATCTCTCCCCTACTCCTACTCTTCCTCTTCCCCTTCCTACCCTCTCTCCTTCTCTTTCTCTCCCTTCCACCCTCCTCTCCTTCCCCTTCCTTCCTCCCTTACCTCTCCCCTACTCTTCCTCTTCCCCTTCCTACCCTCTCTCCTTCTCTTTCTCTCCCTTCCACCCTCCTCTCCTTCCCCTTCCTTCTTCCCTTACCTCTCCCCTACTCTTCCTCTTCCCCTTCCTACCCTCTCTCCTTCTCTTTCTCTCCCTTCCACCCTCCTCTCCTTTCCTCTTCCTTCCTTCCCTCCTCTTCCTCTCCTCTGCTCTCCCTTTCTTTTTCCGTTGTTATAGGTGCCTCTTTCAAATCTCAGTTTATGCTTCCTTGGGATGGTATTTCCGCAAACCCAAATATAATTTAGTATCATTTCTTATTTCCTTACCTTTGCTAATCTATCCTATGTTTTTCCCCCTTTATATCTTGCTCTTGAATATATAATATATTTAATATTTTCTTTTCTGTTTTTGCCTTCTTTCCCCCCCCCCACCCCCACTTTTCAAGGATAAAGGGGCAATTGACTCGTATTTATGACTTTTTTTCGACCTCCTGACAAGCCAATTCGATGGGGAAGCCGGATTCATTGAACAACAGTTTGACTTGTTCAGCAACTGCTGTGATTCACTTAACAACAGTGGCAAGAAAAGTCGTAAAAAGGGGCAAAACTCACTTAGTAATCGTTTCAATTAGCAACTGAAATTTTGGGCTCAATTGCGGTCGTAAGTTGAACACTATTTCTGATGTAGTGCAGGACATGCAAAAGCAGCTTTCCCCAATCTGGTGTCTTCTAAGCATGTTGGACAATAGATAGTCCTTGACTTACAATCATTCGTTTAGTGGCTATTTGAAGTTACAACGGTGCCAAAAAAAGTGACTTCAGATGGGTTTTCACACTTACGACCGTCACAGTATCCCCGTAGTATAATGTGATCAAAATTTAGACACAAGCAAAGTCAGTGGGGAAGGCAGATTCACTTAATGACTGTGATGAGCTTAACTACAGGTCCTCGACTTGCAACAGTTCCGTTAGTGACTGTTCAAGGTTATAACAGCACCTGAAAAAGGGACTTGTGACCATTTTTCACACTTACAACCGTTGCAACGTCCCCATGGTCACGTGATTTACATTCGGATGCTTCACAACTGACTCATATTTATGACGGTCGCAGTGTCCTGGGGAGTCATGTGATGCCCTTTAACTACAAAATCAATTACAATTTTGTTGTTCTGACCAACACAATCCATAGGGAAGGCATAGCTGTGTTACTAATTGACATGTTACTAACTAACTGGTTACTAACTAACTGGGTAGGTCTAGTTTAATAGAAAGAAGGACTAGGGGAGACATGATAGCATCTTCCACTATCTCAGGGGTTGCCCCAAAGAAGAGGGAGTCAAACTATTCTCCAAAGCATCTGAGGGTAGAACAAGAAGCAATGGGTGGAAACTAATCAAGGAGAGAAGCAACTTAGAACGGAGGAGAAATTTCCTGACAGTTAAGAACAATTAATCAAAGGAACAGAAGTTGCCTCCAGAAGTTGTAAATGCTCCATCACTGGAGGTTTTTAAGAAGATGTTGGATAGCCATTTGTCTGAAACAGTATAGGGTTTCCTGCCTAGGCAGGGGGTTGGACTAGAAGACCTCCAAGGTCCCTTCCAACTCTGCTATTGTATTGTATAACTGTTACTGGTTCATAGCCGTGATACTAACAGCCTCTGCAATATTCGATTCACTTTCTCATGGCAAGAACAGTTGTAAAATGGGGCAAAACTCACTTAACAACTTTCTTGCTTAGCAACGGGAACGGTGAACTTAATTGTGGTCGTATAGCAAGGACTACCTGTACAGCTGCCAGAATTGCTAGCCTGCATGACCAGCAGTTAAGAATGCTGGGAGTTGAGCTCCAAAAATGGAAAACCCACGGTTGAAATAAATCCTTGAATTTGTGGAAAGGACTTTTGTTTGGAACTGTTACCCTTCACGCAGACACGTCGTATCCTGGGGAACTCTGAATGTTGCCTGCGGTTCCACCACAAAACCGCGGACGGCAAAATCGCGGTCGACGAAAGCGCGTATGTGACGTCATCACATCGCGACGAAAAAGATCGAAAAATGTAAAAATTAAGCGAAAACCTTACCCTAACCCCCCCAAACCTAACCCTAAACCTAACCCTTAACCTAACGAAAAACCTAACGCTAACCCTTAACCTAACGCTAAACGTAACGCTAACGCTCTAACCCTAACCCTTAACCTAATGCTTACCTTTATGTGAATTGGCTTGCTGTAATTTAATTTTTATTTCAATTTTTCGATCTTTTTCGTCGCGTTGTGATGACGTCACATACGCGATTTCTTCGACCGCGCTTTTGTGGAACGTGGTTTTGACGGGTCACGGTTGCCTGCGACAGATAATCCTGTGTCATCTTTTTAAGGTTATAAAGGTAGAAAGCAATAGAAATCTCTCCAGGCTCTGTGCAATAAGACGGATATCAAGAACGCCTGAAGCCATCTTGTGTTCTCCTAATGATCTGTTTCAGAGGTCTCCAAACTTGGCCACTTGGGGACTTCAACTCCCAGAATTCATGGGAATTGAAGTCCAGAAGTCTTAAAAGTTGAATTCTGGGAGTTGAAGTCCAGAAGTCTTAAAAGTTGAATTCTGGGAGTTGAAGTCTTAAAAGTTAAATTCCGGGAGTTGAAGTCCAGACGTTTTTAAAGTTGAATTCTGGGAGTTGAAGTCCAGAAGTCTTAAAAATTGAATTCTGGGAATTGAAGTCCAAAAGTCTTAAAAGTTGAATTCTGGGAATTGAAGTCCAGAAGTCTTAAAAGTTGAATTCTGGGAGTTGAAGTCCAGAAGTCTTAAAAATTGATTTCTGGGAATTGAAGTCCAGAAGTCTTAAAAGTTGAATTCTGGGAGTTGAGGTCCAAAAGTCTTAAAAACTGCCAAGCCTTAAAATTGAATTCTGGGAGTTGAAGTTTTAAAATTGCCAAGTCTCAAAATTGAAGATGAAGTTTGGAGACCCCTAATCTCTCACAATCTCTCTCAACCTCAGCAACATTCAGCTGTGTGGACTTCAACTCCCAGAATTCCCCAGCCAGCTGTGGCTAGAGGAAGAGGACATCCCTCTTGCTGGTCTTCTGTTACAGGGGGGGGGGTGTCATTGAAATATATGCTGGCTCGAGGCAGCTCATTCACTTAAAAGCACCGTCGTGTTTTCCTCTGCAGGCCGAGAGGTCCCTCCACTAAGGGGAAGTCGACGGAGGAGCTGGAGCTGGAGAAGATGCAGCAATTGCAACAGGAGGTGGTGGAACTGCGGAGGAAGAACGAGGAGTCCCTCAAAGCAGCCATTGCTGGGCCAGGTGAGACCTTGGTGGGCTTGGGAGACCGTTTCCCCTGAGAGATAAGACTCTTCCATTCTGGTTTTGACAAGACGTTCTAGTAGAAGAGACAATTTGTGGCTCGCATGAATTGTTTGGTCCTTGGGCTTTCTGAGGTTGGTTGTTTTCTTGCAGATGTTTCATTAGCCAGCTAGGTAATATCATCAGTGCTAGAAAGGAGGAGGATTCGTGAAGTGAAGGACTGTGGTGTCCTCTCGGTGGTTTTCTTGCAGACATCTTGTTACCAAACTAGGTAATACCAATACTACAAGGGAATGGGGCTTGCAGAAAGGAGTCGTCCTCGGTGATCTCTGAGCTTGGTTGATTTCTTGTAGATGTTTCATTTCCCAACTTCTTTAGTGCTAGAAAGGAATGGGGTTTGCTCTCTTGGCGCAGGTGGCGCAGTGGTTAGGGTGCAGTACTGCAGGCCACTTCAGCTGACTGTTAGCTGCAGTTCAGCGGTTCTCACCGGCTCAGGGTTGACTCAGCCTTCCATCCTTCCGAGGTGGGTGAAATGAGGACCCAGACTGTGGGGGCGATATGCTGACTCTGTAAAACCGCTTAGAGAGGGCTGAAAGCCCTATGAAGCGGTATATAAGTCTAACTGCTATTGATATTGATATCCAATTCCTTCTAGCACTGATGAAGTTCCCTAGTTTGGTAATGAAATGCCACCAAGAAAACCACCAAGCTCAGAGAGACCAAGGACCTCAAGTTCTCCTCCTCCCCCTTCTTTGTAGCACCTAGTAGTAGTTTTCTGCAAAAAAAAACCCCAATGTCCCTACAGTCCTCCCCACCTCCTCTTCTTCTTCTTCCTTTTCAAACCTCCCTCTCTTCTAACACTGACTATGCTCCCTACCTGGGTCTTGAAATGTCTGGAAGAAAACATTTCTAGAAAGAGTGCACAGAAGAGCAACAAAGACAATTAGGGGTAAAGGTAAAGGTTCCCCTCGCACAATTGTTCTAGTCGTTCCAGACTCTAGGGGGCAGTGATCATCTCCGTTTCAAAGCCGAAGAGCCAGTTCTGTCCAAAGATGTCTCTGTGGTCATGTAGCTGGAATGACCAAACACCGAAGGCGCACGGAACACTGTTTATTAGGAGACTAAAACCTACGATGGATGGTTGCAGGAACCGGGCCTGGCTAGTCTAGGGAAGAGAAGGACCAGGGGAGACAGGAGAGCATCTTCCAATATTTGAGGGGCTGCCCCAGAGAGGAGGAAGGGGGCCAAGCTATTCTCCAAAGCCCCCGAAGGCCAGACAAGGAGTAATGGATGGAAACTGATCCAGGAGTGATTCGGCCTAGAAATAAGGAGGAACTTTCTGACAGTGAGAACAATCAACTGAAGTTGCCTTCAGAAGTTGTGGGAGCTTCATCCCTGGAGGCTTTCCAGAAGAGACTGGAATGGTGTCAGAAATGGTGTAGGGTCTCCTGCTTGGGAGGGGGGTTGGACTAGATGACCTATAAGGTCCCTTCCAACTCTGTTAATCTGAATCTATCTAAGATGATCAAAGACCTGGATACTAAAACATATAATGAACGGTTGCAGGAACTGGGCCTGGCTGGTCTAGGGAAGAGAAGGACCAGGGGAGACAGGAGAACATCTTCCAGTAGTCGAGGGGCTGCCCCAGAGAGGAGGGGGGGGCAAGCTATTCTCCAAAGCACCCGAAGGGCAGAGAAGGAACAATGGATGGAAACTGACCAAGGAGAAATTCGGCCTAGAAATGAGGAACTTTCTGACAGTGAGAATAATCAACTGAAGTTGCCTTCAGAGGTTGTGGGAGCTCCATCCCTGGAGGCTTTGAAGAAGAGACTGGACTGCCATCTGTCAGAAATGGTGGAGGGTCTCCTCCTTGACCAGGGGGTTGAACTAGATGAGCTACAAGGTCCCTTCCAACTGTTAATCTGTTAGACCCCCAAGGACCCTACAGTCCTTCCCCTCCTCTTCTTCCTCCTCCTCAAACCTCCCTCCCTTCCATGACTGATCACGCACCCTACCTGGGTCATGGAAAGCCTGGCAGCCGTTTGCTTTTGACCTGCGGCCTGGCTGACGCTTCTGCGATCTCCCCTTTCTCCTGGCCAGGGCAACCCGTGAAGACGAGCAGCCACATTACCAAGCCCATGGATTTCCACTTCTGTACCGACGAGCGGCTCAAGCAGCACGGCGAAAGCCAGCCGGCCGCGGAATATAAGGAGGTGGATTTCATCGGCGCCCTAAGGAAACACCCCGCGTCTCCGGTGAGAGCCTGCGGCCGGGGAGGATGGGGGTTGGAGGGCCCCTTGGTCAGAGCGGCATGTTGCAGGGGCAACGAAGGGCAGGGGGAAGCCTTGGGGTGGAAAAACGGAACAAGGCAGGTTTGAGCCCCGTGCGGGTAGTCCTCGACTTGCGGCCACGACTGAGCCCCAAATTTACTGGGGGGAGAGGTTTGTTCACGGCATTCGGCTCCATTTTGCAACCTTTCTTGGCACTGTTGTTAACTGAATTACGTGTACGATTAGACCTCATCTTGTGACTGCAACTGAGCCCAGAAGTTACGTTGCTGAGTGAGACGTTGGTTAAGCGAGTTTTGGCTCTTTTTATTGCCTTTCTTGCCACATTTGTTAAGTGAATCCCTGCTGTTGTTAAATGAGTCACACAGTTGTCGAGTGAATCTGGTTGACTTTGCTTGCCAGAAGGTCGCAAAAGTTGATCATGTCACCGCAGGACACTGCGTCCATCATAAATGTGAATCACTTGTCAAGCATCCGAATGCAAATCAGGTAACCCTCTTTATGTGATGTGAAATGGGTGTGAGAAAAGGGCACGGCTCGCTTTTTTCAGTGCCGTTATAACTTTGAACGGTCACTAAATGAAGTAAGTCAAGGACTGCCTGTAGTTAATAACATGGTCGCTAAGTGACTCTGCCTTCCCCACTGACTTAGCTTGTCAGAAAAAGGGGATCACGTGGCCCCAGGACGCTGCAACCGTCATAAATATGAGACTGTTGCCAAGCGTCTCACATTTATGAATTTTGAGCACGTGAATGCTGCAATGGTCATAAGTGTGAAAAATGGCCATAAATCATTTTTTTCCGTGCCGTTGTAAGTTCGAACATTTCCTAAACAAATGGTTGTTTAATTCCTCAACTTACAACAGTTCATTTAGTGACCAAAGTTAGGACAGCACTGAAAAAAAGTGACTTATGACCATTTCTCACACTTAAGCCCATTGCAGCATCCCCATGGTCACGTGATTTACATTCGGACGCTTGACAAGTGACTCTCAGTTATGACGGGGTCCCGCCATCCCCTTTTGGGACCTTCTGATGAGCAAAGTCAATGGGGAAGCCAAATTCGCTTAACAAAGGTGCTAGTAATTTAACAACCGCAGAAATTCACTTAACGACAGCAAGAAAGATAGTAAAAATGGGGCTAAATTCACTTAACAACTGTCTTGTTTAGCCACATAAATTTTGGGGCTCAGTTGTAGTCGCGAGTCGAGATCGACCTGTACCTCTTAATGTCCCCTCCCCGTGTCGAAAATTGGAATTTTGTAAAAAAAAGAAACGAAATCATAAGGTGACAGCAAATTGCCTTCATGCATTCTTAAAATAAGAGGCAACTTTTCACAATTTGTCTCCTCGTCCCGTCTCGCCCCCCACCCCTCGTCCCCTGGTAATTGTTCGGACTTCTCCGGAGTTATAGCCGGCCGTGACCCGTCAAAAGCGCGGATGGCAAAAGCGCGCTCGACAAAATCGCGCCTTTGACGTCATCACAGCGCGACGAAAAAGATCGAAAAATTCAAATAAAAATTAATAAAAATTAAATTAAAGCAAGCCGATTCACATAAAGGTAAGGGTTAGGGTTAGGTTAAGGGTTAGGGTTAGCTTTAGAGCGTTAGCGTTAGCGTTAGGGTTAGGATAAGGGTTAGCGTTAGGTTTTTCGTTACTTTAACGGTTAGGTTTAGGGTTAGGTTTAGGGTTAGGTTTAGGGTTAGGTTTAGGGTTAGGTTTAGGGTTAGGTTTGGGGGGCTTAGGGTAAGGTTTTCGCTTTATTTTTACATTTTTCGATCTTTTTCGTCGCGCTGTGATGACGTCACAGCGCGCTTTTGTCGAGCGCGATTTTCTCCTACGCGCTTTTGTGGTGGAACCATAGCCGGCTTAAATTTCACTTGCGGCGAGCTGGAAGATGGGGGAAGATTGACAGGCTGAATCTAATCGAAATGGGTGATGGAAAAATACACTTAAATTGAGAAATTACGATGCAATCCCCCTTTTGCAGTCCCGGCTGAGCAAGGGACCCACAATCCCGAAGCCGTTCAACCTCTCCTGCGGGAACAAACGCAAACTGGACGAAGCCCCCGCCAAATACATCCCGCTGGCCCAGCAGGTGGAAAACTTTCAGAAACGCACCCCTCAGAGATATCATCTGCGGAGCCGGAAGGAGGACGAAGGTAAGGTCTCGTTTCTGTGGCCTCTGTTTTACGTCAGTCCAGCGCCAGTGTTTTTCAACCTTGGCAACTTGAAGATGTCCGGACTTCAACTCCCAGAATTCCCCAGCCAGCATTCGCTGGCTGGGGAATTCTGGGAGTTGAAGTCCAGACATCTTCAAGTTGCCAAGGTTGAAAAACACTGGTCCAGCCAATGGTGGCTTACTCCGTCAATCAGGGCCCAGGGTTCTGAATGATTTGGGAAGTGTTGAAGCTGTGCCCGGCTCCGCTTCCTTCCAGGGCGTGGGTGAAAATGGCTGGGATGGTTAGGTTTGTTGGCAGGACATCTTGAAATGTCTGACGGGGGAGGATTAACGCAGGAGTCTCCAAACCTGGAAACTTAAGACTTGTGGACTTCAACTCCCAGAATTCCTCAGCCAGCCACGCTTGTGCTGTCTTGCTGATCTATTGCGGAGGTCTCCAAACTTAGCCACGTCTGGACTTCAACTCTGAGAATTCAGGGCTGGCTGGCTGGGTAGAATTCTGGGAGTTGAAGTCCAGAAACCCTTGTCAAATCAGTCCCGGTGATATGGTGACCCGGTCTACCACCATCATAACTGACGACCAAAAGCCCGGGTTCAATTAGCTGTTAAGTCGAGGGTCCCCTAGCTTGGATCTGTTTCAGAAGCACACTTTATGTTCTTTCAATTTAAGGGGAAACCCCTTCCCCACAATTCACAGTTGGTCTGTGGAAGGAAAACACACCCTTCTCTGCAATGCAAAGATAGTAGCTGGCCCTTTAGTAGCAATAGCAATAGGAGTTAGACTTATATACCGCTTCATAGGGCTTTCAGCCCTCTCTAAGCGGTTTACAGAGTCAGCATATCGCCCCCAACAACAATCTGGGTCCTCATTTTACCCACCTCGGAAGGATGGAAGGCTGAGTCAACCCTGAGCCGGTGAGATTTGAACCGCCGAACTGCAGAACTGCAGTCAGCTGAAGTAGCCTGCAGTGCTGCATTTAACCACTGCGCCACCTCGGCTCCTTTAGTGCTTTCAAGGATCTCCTAATTCAGCAAATTTAAGACTTGTGGACTTCAATTCCCAGAATTCAACTTTAAGGCTTGGCAACTTTAATTTAGTGACCATTGCCCATTTGGTCTGGTGGTTAAGGTGTCAGACTAGAAAGTGGGAGAAAGTGAGTTCTAGTCCTGCCTTAGGCATGAAAGCTGGCTGGGTGACTTTGGGCCATTCACCAGGCAACAGTGAGTTCTAGTCCTGTCTTAGGCGTGGAAGCTGCCTGGGTGACTTTGGTCCATTCACCAGGCGGCAGTGAGTTGTAGTCCCGCGTTAGACATGAAAGCTGGCTAGGTGACTTTGGGCCATTCACCTGGAAACTGGGAGTTCTAGTTCTGCCTTACACATGAAAACCAACTGGGCAACTCTGGGCCAATGACCCAGCCACGGTACAACTGGCAAAAAATTGTTTGGGATTTTATCCTTCACTTGTGTCTAATTTCTGGCATCTTAAATTCATCCTCACGTTTGGGGCACAATCGTTTTTGGGGGAATAAGTTGAATTCATAAACCAATCAATAAATTTGAATCCATTTCCTCCCTCACGGTGTGTATATAAAACTTCTAACACTTAGCCTCACCCTTTTGTCTTTTAAATGCTGATGCTCTTCTCTCCTTTCTTTGGCCCAGGTCCAAGCAGGCCTTTAAAACCCCGACTGACCAACCCCAAAACTCCCCGCCTGGAAACCAAGAGCCGTTTGAGACCCACCAGCTGCAAGAGCACAGCCGAGCTGGAAGAAGAGGAAATTGCCAAGCTCCAGCAGTGAGTTTTTTAAAAATGTATTCACTGAGTAAATTGGACTCCAGTGTGGTGAACAAAACATTCAATCAGAATAAGGCTGGAAGGGACCTTGGAGGTCTTCTAGTCCCACCTGGTGCCCAAGCAGCAGACTCTATACAATTTCAGACAAATGGCTTTCCAGTCTCTTCTTAAAAACCTCCAGTGATGAAGCACACACAACTTCTGGTGGCAAGCAGTTTCACTGGTTAATTGTCCTCATTATTAAGAAGTTTCTCCTTAATTCCAGATTGCTTCTCTCCTTGATTAGTTTCCATCTGTTGCTTCTTGTCCTACCTTCTGGTGCTTTGGGAAATAAGTTGACACCTTCCTCTCTGTGGCAGCCCTTCAAATATTGGAAGATGCTTTCCTGTCTCCCCTGGTCCTTCTATTCACTAGACTAGCCAGGCCCAGTTCCTGCAACCGCTCTTCATATGTTTTATCCTCCTGTCCCCTCTTCATCTTTGTTGTTCTTCTCTGCACTCTTTCTAGAATCTCAACATCTTTTTTATAGTGTGGTGACCAAAACTGGATGCAGGATTCTAGGTGTGGCCTTACTAAGGCTTTATAGAGTGGTCTTAGTACCTCCCTTGACCCTGATTCTATCCCTCTGTTAATGCAATTTAGGATTGTGTTGGCTTTTTTGGCTGCTGCTGCACACAACTGGCTCCTGTTTAACTGGATGTCCACTAATATCAGTAAATTCTGGTCAAGGCTGGTTTCTAGCATAGCAGAGGCCTTCCTACATACAATACTCAAGGTTCAGCCTAGCTCTTGGAGATTCAAAGTATAGTCAACGTGTTTTCTTCATAGGCTAGCATGTCTCCTTACAGTTCTGTAAAAACAGTGGGCTCTGTTTGCCACACTTTGAATAAGCTTACTTTCAGCTAATGGATAGGATCTCCATGTTCTGCATCCAGTTTTGGTCACCACATTGGAAAAAAGATGTTGAGATTCCAGAAAAGGTGCAGAGAAGAGCAACTAGGATAATTATGGGATTGGAGGCTAAAACATAGGATGAACGGTTGCAAGAACTGGACCAGAGGTGATATTCAGCAGGTTCTGACCAGTTCTGGAGAAGCGGTAGCGGAAATTTTGAGTAATTTGGAGAACCGGTAAATACCGCCTCTGGCTGGCCCCACCCCCATCTATTCTCTGCCTCCCGAGTCCCAGCTGATTGGGAAGAAATGGGGATTTTGCAGTATCCTTCCCCTGCCACACCTACCAAGCCATGCCACATTCACAGAACTGGTAGTAAAATATTTGGAATCCCACCACTGAAGTGGGCCTGGCTTAGTCTAGGGCAGTGTTTCTCAACCTTGGCAACTTGAAGATGTCCGGACTTCAACTCCCAGAATTCCCCAGCCAGCATTCGCTGGCTGGGGAATTCTGGGAGTTGAAGTCCGGACATCTTCAAGTTGCCAAGGTTGAGAAACACTGGTCTAGGGAAGCAAAGGACCAGGGGAGACAGGGGAGCATCTTCCAATATTGGAGGGGCTGCGACAGAGGGGAGGGGGGTCAAGCTATTCTCCAAGGCACCTGAAGGCCAGACAAGGAATAATAATGGATGGAAACTGACCAAGGAGAGATTCAACCTGGAAACAAGGAGGAATTTTCTGACAGTGAGAACAATCAACCCATGGAAGAGAAGTTGCCTTCGGAAGGTGTGGGAACTTCATCCCTGGAGGCTTTCAAGAAGAGACTGGATTGGTATCTGTCAGAAAGGATGTAGGGTCCCTGCTTGGCCCGGGGGGGGGGGGGGGGTTTGGACTAGATGACCTCCAAGGTCCCTTCCAACTCTGTTAATCTGCAATCAGTTCAGCACCCTGAACCTGAACCTCAGAGCTCCTGACTTCATGCTGGAGAACCTCACCGCCTGCTCCCCCACCCCCGTCCGTCCCAACAGGTACCGGTTCAAAGCGCAGGAACTCAACCACCGCATCTTGGAGGGCGGCCCCCTCCTGCCCAAGAGGCCCCAGGCGAAAGAGCTGACCAAGCCCATCGGCTTCAACCTGGAGATCGAGAAGCGGATCCAGGAGCGGGAGACCAAGAAGGTTCCGGAAGAGGAGCACTTCGAGTTCCATTCCAGGCCCTGTCCTACCCGGATCTTGGAAGATGTGGTGGTAATTGAGGGGTTTGGGTTTCCCATCTTTCTCCCAAAAAGGTTTTACCTGAATAGTGTGAGGAACTGGTAGTCCTCGACTTACAACCCATTCACTTAGTGACCGAAGCTACAACAGCACCTGAAAAAGTGGCTTATGTCTGCTTTTCCACACTTATGACCGTTGAGCGCCCCCATGGTCAGGTGATTAAAATTCAGACGCTTGGCAACTTGACTCATATTTATGATGGACGCCGTGTCCCCAGATCACGTGGTCCTCTTTTTGCCATTTTTTCACACTTACGACCGTTGCAGCATCCCCATGATTACGCGATCGAAATTTTGCTGCTTGAGAACCGACTTATTTATGACGGTCGCCGTGTCCCAGGCTCACGTGAGTCCCCTTTTGCGACCTTCTGACGTGCAAAGGCAACGGGGAGGGGGGGAGCCCGATTCACTTAACGACCCTGCGACTCCCTTCACCACTGCAGTGATCCACTTAACCACGGTGTCAAGAAAGATCGTCAAATGAGGCAGGAACGTTGCGCTTAGCAACAGAAAATTTGGGTGGGCCTCCCTTGTGGTTCTTAAGCCGAGGACTCCCTGAAATGGTTTTTATCAGAGCCTCCCCTCCCCCCCTTCCCGGTCAATGTCTTTGTTGCATTTGATGAGCTAAATACGTTGGGGATCCACCCAGTCTCCTGACTGGACAGAACGGGGAGAGATCCTCAGAAGGCAAAGCGATCTCGTTCCAAGAAGAACAGAGGTGGTCAGTGCTTGATTGTAGAACGATCTGTCCATCCTTGTCTCCTTTTGCGCCAAGAGACGGTCGCAGGTCTCCGGCAAGGAATCCGATGCGCTTGGTGGGACCCTGGCTGGGTCTTCTCCTTCCCGTGGCTGAAGCAGGCAGACCCCCCCCCCCCAATGACTTCCTCCCCTTCCTCTCTTTCCAGGGTGTTCCGGAGAAGAAGCAGCTGCCCATCACGGTGCCCAAGTCCCCAGCGTTTGCTTTGAAAAACAAAATGGGGGACCTGTTTAAAGAGCAGAAAGAAAAGGTATCGGTTGGGCGTCGGGGCTGGTGGGCACGGCGGGGTATCTCTGCCCATGGTTGAGGGGCCGGTTCCTGCCTCCAGGGTGTTCTGAAGCCCCGGTTGAGCTCCCTGGGCTGAGGAGGTTTTATGCAGCTTTCCCCGACCGGTGTTGGCACTGAAAACTGGTTTTCACTCCCCTTCTTAACAAATCCCACTCCTTTCTAGCACTGATGATGTTCCCTAGTTGGGTCATGAAACGTCTGCAGGAAAATAACCCAACTCAGAGGGCACCAAGGATCCCATACTCCTCCTTCTCTCCTCCTCCTCCTCTTCCTTCTCTTCCTCCTCCTCCCTAAACCCCATTCTCTTCTAGCACTGATAATGTTCCCTAGTTGGGTCATGAAACATCTGCAAGAAAACCACCAAGCTCAGAGAGCACCAAGGACCCCCACAGTTGTCCACCTCCTCCTTTTCCTCTCCTCCAGTTTTCCTTCTCCCCTCTGGACACCCCACTCCCTTCTATCGCTGATGATGTTACCTAGTTAGGCCCTGAAACATTTGTAAGAACCCCACCAAACTCAAAGAGCACTTAGAGACCCCACAGTCCTCCTCCTCCTCCTCTTCTCCCTCCCCTTTTTCTCCTCTTCCCCCTCCACAAACCCCTTCTAGCACTGATGGCGTTAACTTGTTGGTTCATGAAACATCTGCAACAAGAACCCCACGCTCAGAGAGCACCAATGACTCCAGTCGTAGTCCTCCCTCTCCGCAGCCCCCTCCCCCTTCTATCCCTGATGATGTTACCTAGTTGGATCCTGAGATGTTTGCAAGAAAACCCCCAAGGACTTTTCTCCTCTTTCTCTCCTCTCACCCTGATTCCATGATCAAAATCTGGGCATTTGGCAACCGGCATCTGCTAACAATGGTTGGACCGCCCCAGGGCCACGTGATCGCCATTGGCGACCTTCCCAGCCGGCTTCCGGCGTACAAAATCGACGGAAGAAGCCAGATTCACTTAGTAACCACATCACCTCAGCAAGAAAGATCATAAAATCAGGGGTGACTCCTTGAAAACGGCCTGCAACGGATATTCTGGTCCCAGTTTTCGTCATAAACGGAGGACCACCTGCATTGGGCCTGGCGCTGATACCAGCGATACATCTGCCCATGCCAAGACGGGTGTCCCTGGGTCTCCCCCCATAGTGGGCTGGGATTCTCTTCCCCTCTTTTTCCATGCGACCTGCTGATGCCGGGGTCTCTTGCAGGTGGAGGAAGTGACCCATGTGATAAAAGCGAAGCCGATGCCCCACCCAGGGGTGCCCTTCAAACCCAAACCCGCAGAGCCGAGGCTGGTGGAAAGCTGCCCGTTCTCTTTTGACGCCCGGGACAAGGAACGGCTGCTTCAGAAAGAGAAGAAAATTGAAGAGCTGCAGAAGGAGGAGGTAGGCGCCAATTAAAGGGCTGCTTCCTTTTTATTATTTATTGGTGGGATTTATTGCCCCTCCCTGTCTTGTCATGGGACTATAATTAAAAAAAAACAAAAAACGAAAGGAGTGTAAGGGGAGCAAAAGTAAAATAATAGAACAATAAAATAAACAACGACAAGAAGAATGCAGGAAGTCCTCGACTTCGCGACCGTAACTGAGCCCACTGACGCAAAACGAGGGCGTTGAGTTTTGCCCCATTTTAGGACAGTTCTTGTCACCGTTGTTAAGTGAATCACTCCAGTTTTCAGTTGTTAACATGGTTATAACATGAATTGGGCTTCCCCATTGACTTTGAGACTTAGAATAACTTGTCACCAATCAGCATACATGAAAAGAGCCGAGGTGGCGCAGTGGTTAGGGTGCAATACTGCAGGCCACTTCAGCTGACTGTTATCTGCAGTTCGGCGGTTCTAATCTCACCGGCTCAAGGTTGACTCAGCCTTCCATCCTTCCGAGGTGGGTGAAATGAGGACCCCACCCAGACTGTGGGGGCGATATGTTGACTCTGTAAAACCGCTTAGAGAGGGCTGAAAGCCCTCTGAAGCGGTATATAAGTCTAACTGCTATTGCTATTGCTAAAATGAAATTTCATTGCACACAGCTCCCCACCTCCAATATATACTGCATAACCATGAGAAATCAATAAATAATATGCATGTACCCACATATATTCTGTGACACCGAGAAACAATAGTCTAGTCCAGGGATGGCGAACCTGTTTCGCCTCGGGTGCCAAAAGCACGTGCGTGCGTGGGTTCTCTCGCACTCGCTCATGTGCCCACCCCCATAATTTAATGTCCCACCCCCGTGTCGTGACCCCTGGGCATATGTGTGACCCCTGCTGCCCTGTGCACTTTCTAGGAGCCTGGGGAGGGCGAAAATGGCCCCACACCAGAGGCCCTATGGAGGCCAGAAACGGCCCGTTTTCCAACTTACGGTTTGCGTGTTGGGCTGTTTTTCACCCTTCGGAGGCTTCATGGAAGCTTCCTGAAACCTCCGGAGGACGAAAAATGGCCAAAGACCAAAATCAGCACGAAGATCAAGACCGCGCACTGACAGGGGAACGCCTCACGTGCCCTCAGAAATGGTTCCGCAGAAATGCTTTGAAACCCCCCCTCCCAGAAGGGAGCATGTATTCAGCTCTTAAGCCCAGAACGCTTATAAGCAGCATCCTAAATAATGGGAAGGGAGCTTCCTATAATCTTCTCCGCTCCCCTCACCACTCTCTGTAGGGACTTTCTATCTAAGGCACTGCAGCCACCCAACCAAACAGGGATGCAGTTTGTCAACACGCTCTCAATCGTGCCTCTATCAAAAGTGGCCAGGACACGTCCTTCTTAGCCGTGAAAGCCAAATGGGGGGTCCTGGTCCAATCACCAAGAGAAAGTGATGTCTCGCCCCACCTAAGGTACGGAAACCAACTGGGTAGCCTTTGGGCCAAGTCCCCCCCCCCCCCTCTCTCTCTCTCAGTCCGACCCACATCATGGGGTTATTGTTGTGGGGAAAATAGAAGGAGGAAGTTATGTTGGATATGTCCACCGCCTTGAGCTATTTGAAAAACTAGTAACAGTGGGACATAAACAAATAAATAAAATAATACTTGAAATAACCAAAGTAGACATCAGACAAAAACCCATTGCAGCCGAAAGTTGCTTTTTCAAGAAGCACCTGGACTTTCTTGATTTTTTTTCTTTGAAGACATTTCGCTTCTCATCTAAGAAGCTTCTTCCGCTCTAACTGGATGGGGGGCGGGGGGAGGATGGAGATCTGCAAGGAGTATAAATCCTTCCAGGCCCCACCAATCCAGCCAGAACGGAAGAAGCTTCTTAGGTGAGTAGCAAAACGTCTTCAAGGAAAAACGAGGCAAAGTCTTGAAGAAAAGCCCTTTTTGGGGACAGCCGTCACCTGGATGACGGAGAATCTCCCTAGTGACATTGCAGCCTAACTTTTATGAACGCTTCTCTCCTGGGCTCCTCCTTCCACCCGACCGCGGCCCTAACGCCAAGCTGGACTCTCGCACATGTACAGTAAGGGATGCCTCTTTTCTCCTGGGCTACAAAAGCACTCAGACTATTTGCACCCGCCGCCAAAGGTCTAAAAGTGACGTTTGAGAAGTCAGGAAGAACGTCTCTCCCTCCCTCCCGGCCCTGACCCCTGCGTTTCCTGCGGCTCTTTCAACACTTGTACTGCAGGGAGGTCTTGGCTCCCGGGACGTTCGTGCCGGTTTTCCAAAATGTCAGGCGATAAGTGAGCGGCAATCTGGACACGGAAGTACAAAAGTTCCCTTATCAGCCGAGGTGGAGCTTGTCTTTCCTAGTGGCTTCTGGCTGCCAGATAGTCAGTGGCATTACAAACTTTTTGTCACACTTCAGGGCTATGGAGTTGGACTAGAAGACCTCCAAGGTCCCTTCCAGCTCTGTTCCGAATTGAGTAGCACGCTGCTTTGTGGAGTCATTCCCAGAGGGGGCGCTGCTGCAGGTTCACATCAGTTCAAACGAACTCATAAAGATTCTGCACAGTTTTGGCAAACCAGCAAATCCCACCACTGGCTGGCCTCGCCCCCGGTTGCTTTTTGGCCTGCTTTCCGGGGTGGGTTTTTTTGGCTTCCAGGCCAAAAACAGCCCTGAAAAATGGGCAGGGGCGGGGCCAGCCAGTGGTGGGATTAGCCCCAACCGGCTGAATCCTACTTCTACCTTTGAGGGGGGTGGCCAGGAGGCAGGGCAGATCAGTGACGTCACCCACCCAGTCACATGACCAACCGGCTACGCCTATCCAGCCAGAGAACAGGTTGTTAAATTATTCGAGTCCCACCACTGGCCATTCCCACCGCTGTCTTCTTTAAAAGGACATCTAGTAACTGCGGCTAGAATGTCATTTGCTCAAAACTGGATAACGTTCCCTCTGAGGTAATGGCAATAAAAAAAGGTTGCCTGATTGTGCTGA
Source organism: Thamnophis sirtalis (assembly GCF_051295495.1). Lineage (NCBI taxonomy): Eukaryota > Metazoa > Chordata > Lepidosauria > Squamata > Natricidae > Thamnophis > Thamnophis sirtalis. The sequence continues at coordinate 95,400,342 of NW_028261387.1, forward strand.
GATGGACAGGTTAACTATGGAATTAAAAGATAGAGAAGAAAGAGATGATTACATGATTTGGAATATATGGTATCATTGGCTAGAAAATAGACCTAAAGAAATTTAAATAAAGAATATTTAAGAGGTATACTCAAATGGAAAGGGATTGTATATATTTCGAAATATGGATACAGGTTAAAATGAAAGGGTGTTATGTACATATATAAATAATTGTACCATATATAGAATAGCCATTATATACAATTGAAATAGCCACGATGGGGATATGATATCGATACTGGAACACTGCTAAGGGTGGAAATGTGGTGCAAAAGTTGAAATATTTAATAAAATCTATTTTAAAAAAAGGGGGGGGCATGCAAGCCTGGGGATCAACAGCATCTCTGTTTAGGATGTAACCAAAGCGCGATTCTCTCTTCCCAGTCGCACTGGGATGAAATTAGAACAGGGAACATCGTCAGAGTTTGGAAGGGACCTCAGAGGTCTTCTAGTCCTGCTCAAACAGGAGACCCTATACCAGTGATGGTTAACCTTTTTCCCATCACGTGGCAAAAGTGTGGGGAGCCCAGGGGGGTCATGTGCGGGCACAGCACACCCATAATTCTATGCACGCAACACACACTCGCACATGTGTGCGTGACCACCACCGCCCTGTGCATGCGTGTGCGACCCCCCCCCCCATTTGGCATGCGATGGACCCGTTTTTTGCCTTTCCCAGGCTCCAGGGGCTTTCTAGGAGCCTGGGGAGGGGAACGGATTTCTGGTTTGCCCGTAGGGCTGTATCTGTAGGGCTGTTTTTCGCCCTCCGGAGGCTTCGGGAGTCTTCCCTGAAGCGTCCGAAGGGAGAAAAATGGCCCGACACACAAATCCCGAACTTCCAGTTTGCACATTGGGTTGTTTTTCGCCCTCTGGAGGCCTCAGGGAAGCCTCCGGGGGGCAAAAACGGCCAAAAATGAAGGCTGAAGTCAGCTGGCCGGAGCTGACAGGGCAACGTCTCGCGTGCCACCTGTGCCATGCGTGCCATAGGTTCTCCATCACGGCCCTAGATCATTCCAGTCAAATGGCTGTCCAGCCTCTTCTTAAAGCAGTGGTTCTCAATCTTCCCAATGCCGCGACCCTTTAATACAGTTCCTCATGTTATGGTGACCCCCCAACCATAAAATTGGTGTCTCGGTTCCTAAGACCATCGAAAATATGTGTTTTCCGATGGTCTTAGGCGACCTCTGTGAAAGGGGTCCCGACCCACAGGTTGAGAACCACTGTCTTAAAGACAGTGGTTCTCAACCTGTGGCACCCACCACTTCTCCAGGCAATCTATTCCATTGATTAATTGTTCTCGTTATCAGGAAATTCCTCCTTCGTTCCAGATGACAGAGAGTCCTCGATTTACAACAGCACTGAAAAATGCGACCTATGGCCGTTTTTCATACTTGCAAACAACCGTTGCAGCATCCCCATGGCCACAGGATCAAAAGTCAGAACGCTTGGCAACGGTCTCGTTTTTACGACGGTTGCAGTGTCCTGGGGGAGCGGGAGGGGGGCACATTTGTGTGATCCTCTTTTGCAACCTGAGAGGCAAAATCAATGAGGATTCACTTAACAGCCATGTTGCTAACTTAGGAACTGCAGTGATTCGCTTAACAAATGGGGCAAGAAAAGTCGTAAAACGGAGCCCAAATTTTATGTTGTTAAGCGAGAAATTTGTTCAGTATTTTGCCCCATTGTATGGCCTTTCGTGCCACAGTTGTTCGGTAAATCGCTGCCGTTCTCAAATCAGTCAGCCCGTTCTTAAGCGAATCCGGCTTCCCCCTTGACTTTACTGGTCAGAAGGTCCCCAAAGCGGATCACGTGACCTGGGGACACCTTGACCGTCATAAATGTGGGTCAGTTGTCAATCATCTGAATGTGGGCCACGTGACCCTGGGGATTCTGCAACGGTTGTAAGTGTGAAAAAGGCGTTGTAAGTCCCCTTTTTCAGTGCCGTTGTAAATTTGAACGGACGCTAAGTGAACTATTGTAAGTCGAGGACTGCCTGCAATCAGCGGAAAGGCTTACGTGCAGAAGTTTGTGAAAGAAAGCAGCCAGCAGCCTCACTCACCAGGTGTGTTTCCTGCCTTCGCAGGCGCCCAAGTTCAAAGCCCACCCCCTGCCTCAGTTTGACCACATCAACCTGCCCGAGAAGAAGGTGAAGAGTGTCACGAAGCCGGAGCCCTTCCAACTGGCCATCGATGCCCGTGGAGCCGCCCGGCAGGAGATGTGGCAGAAGCAGGTAAGAGGGCAGCAGTGGGGGGTGGGGGTGGGAGAGATATGGCAGGATCCGGGTGGGCTTCAAGGACATTGTGAGGGTTCCAAATAGCATCCAAAATTAAATCAGAGTCCGAGGCAAAGGATTCCTCAAAGTTCCAATTGATGAAGAGAGCCACGTTGGCACATCTGGGGAAACCCGAATCTGAAAGCTTCCCGGTTTTCCCCACCCAGTTGAAAGTTCAATATCTTTCCCCCCACACCCACAAGTCCATCCCATGGTCCAATCTTCCCCTGACACACTGGCAGCTTCCACCCGTACAGTTCCGGTCAGGTGCAGAGACAAAGGATGACCTTGGCTTTCTAGAAAGGATGTTGTTATGGCTGCATATCATCTAACTCCATACAATCCCCCCTCCCGTTTTCCCACCATAGAAAATGCATAGGAGAATAATAGAAAGTGTGGATGGGCGGGGCACACCCAAAGTTTCACCCTCTTTTTTTGGGGGGGGGTTGCGTCTTATACTCCAAAAAACTACAGTAAGCCCTTTTACTGGTTCAGTAAAGTCACTCAGCGACTGTCTCGCTCAGCAGCAAAAATTTGGGGCTCCCTCGCCGTCGTAAGCCAAGGACTGCCCGAATTTTTCTTCTGTTGGATGTCTCCTTTAAACCTTTCTCCCCCTCCCCCCCCAGCTGAAGGAGGAGATGAGGCGCCAGAAAGAAGCCGCTGTCTTTAAAGCCCAATCCAGCCAGGTTTTGCACCAGGAACCTTTCGTTCCCAAGAAGGACAGCAAGGTGCTTTCAGGTGAGGCCGGGTCTTCAGGTGCGACCCACCTGATGTGGTTTGGAGTTTTTGAAGAAGAGACCGGGCAGCCATTTCCCTGGAATGGGACAGGGTAGTCCTCAACTTACAACACTCCAGGGTTGGTATTCAGCCGGTTATAACAGGTTCTGGAGAAACGGAAGCGGAAATTTTGAGTAGTTCAGAGAACCAGCAGATAGGCTGGCCACGCCCCTGTTGCCTCCCAGCTGATTCTTCGTTTGTTGCCCTGAACGGGAGAACGGAGCTGGAAAGTGGGTTAGTGGGGTGGGGAGGGAGGAAATGGGGATTTTGCAGTAGCCTTCCCCTGCCACACCCACCACGCCATGTCCACCAAGCCACACCCACAGTTTAGCCAGCTTCAGGGTTGCCAGTTTCTCAATCTGGTGCCTGTCCTTTCTGGTTCTACAGCACCGGACAATTTCGAGCTGGCCACCGATCGACGGGCCAGGGAACGTCAGGAGTTTGAGAAGAGGTTAGCGGAACTGCAGGCGGAGAAGGCCCGGCTGCAGGAGGCCACTCGGCGGGTGGAGGAAGAACGGGCGAAGGAGGAGATGGCCAAGCTTCGCGAAGAGCTGGTAAGACCCCCCTGCGCTTTGGAAGGGAAGGACAACGGGACTTCCTCGCTCCCAAATCTTAGGGTTTACAATCCTTATTCTTAGCTGACCTCACAATCCTTATTCTTAGCTGACCTCCTGCAGCTGCTCTAATCCAACTAGAAAGTGGAATTTTTCACCATCTCCCCAGTTGCATAGAGTCTTTGACTTACAACGGTTCATTCAGCGACCAAAAGTTACAACGGCACTGGGGGGAAAATGGGATTGTTTTTCACACTTACAAAGGAGGCAGCATCCCCACGGTTTTCGTGATTAAAATTCAGGGGCTGGGCAACTGGTTCATAATTATGACGGTCGCAGCGTCCCAGGCTTCAGGCGGTCCCCTTTCGCGACCTTCTGACCAGCCAAAGTCAACAGGGGAGGCTGGATTGACTTAACGACCGTCTTCTTAACATCAGGAAAGGTCGTAAAATGAGGAAAAACTCATTGAACAATTGTCTCGCTTAGCAAAGAGAAATTTCGGTCTCCCGGTTATTAAGTGAATCTGTCCCCCCCATTGACTGCTCGCCGGAAGGTCACTAAAAGGGGATCGTGCGACCCTGCAGTGGTCATAACTATGAACCAATTTCCAAGCATCTGGATTTTGATCACATGATCACGGAGATGCTGTAAAGGTTGTACCCATGAAAAAATGGTCATCGGTCACTTTTTCCAGTGCCGCTGTAACTTGGAAAGGTCACTAAATGAACTGTTGTAAGTCGAGGATTACATATATTTGGATGGCTGCAGCATTAATGGCAGAGGTACACGACCCCCAGGATCTGGACCAGTACCAGGCTGTGACCTCTGGGCTATGCAAGCAACAGGCCGGCGACTGATGATTCATCTCGATTGCACACAAAATCATTCTCCCATCTCCTGTCCCTGGTTTGTGGAAAGCTATTTTTCTTTCCGAAACTGGGCCCCGGTGACCGAAATGTTGGGGACTGCTGCTTGATAGCATGCTAGCTGGGGAATTCTGGGAGTTGAAGCCCACCCCTCTTAAACTGGCCAAGGCTGGAAAAACACCGCTTTGAACTGTGTGCCAAGGTTCCAAGCAATACATCCCATTCAATAAGAACTCCGAGGCCGCCAAATCCCTCAAAGAACATTTTATTAGAACATATGAAATTGGCATGTTCCTGGTGGTGTGGCCCGCCAGCAAAACTGGCAGCGGATTCGGACAGAGGGGAGGTTGGGGAGGAAGATGGGCCAGTCCTGGAGTCTGGGGAAGGCTTGGGCGAGGGCTCTGTGTTGGAGGCAGAGAGGGGGCCAGGGCCGTCTGACAGTTATCAGCTGCCTTCGGAGCTGGACATTAGTGGGGCAGAAGAGCAGCTGGAGCCTGTTCCTTGTGTGTGCATGCACAGATCCACCAGGAGAAGGGAACAGCTAAAGGACAGGGGCCGACTTGGGAGTAAGGCTGCATGTGGATGATGAACGGCCCCTCCCAGAGGGAATAAAAGAGGAGCAAAAGGGGAGTGGAGTTTGCAGGAGACCATTAGTTTGCTTAATTTGTTTGGAGACTCCTGGCCAAGTTCTGCAGATATCGGCCTGGCTGCTCTCCAAGCCAGATAAGGTCTGTGACCGTAAATCCTCCCTCGAAAGACTTTGCTGGATGGGAATGAGCAGAATTCCCAACCAGTTAATAAAAGGGGGTTTTGTCGGGACAAGGAATCTGCTCCATGCTCTTGGGAAGCCTCGGTCAGAACACCTGTTAAAAAAACGGCTCTAGGTTCCCGCTGGTTTTACACACAATTAAAAACAAAACTTTTTCACACACACACACACACACACAGAGCCTCCAGTCACATGATCCAATCAGCATACAGTCCAGCCAACTTCAGGGTTGACACTGTCTTTTCAAAATTTCATTTTTAATGTGTGCCAGTGTGATCAGAGTAAAAAAATGACAAAGTTGTCTCTTTTTTTGTCCTGTCCTCCTTCTCCTTGTCTTTCTCTTCAGCAAGCATCTCTTTCCAGAACGGGCAAGGTTGCCCTTGTGCCCTCACCCTCACCCAAGTGTCCCTTCTTTCTCCTTCCAGGTGCACAAGGCCAACCCCATCCGCAAATACGCCAGTGTGGAAATCAAGGCCAGCGAACACCCACTGACCGTGCCACGCTCCCCCAATTTCTCCGATAGGTTTCAGCGTTGAGCCTCGAGGCCCGTCCGAGTGCCAATGCCCCCCGAGGGCCAGGGAGAAGGGGGTCCTCCTTGGCGTTGAGATTTTCCCCCCATTTAGCTGACACACAGATACGTCTTTTTTTCAGCCTGTGACTCGAGGCCTCGAGACTCATTGCCAGTCCCTCCCCTCCGAAAAGACACCCCCAATTTTATCGTTTTATCATACCTTTGGATAAGCCTTTGTATTTATCTGCATTAATAAAAAATATAGATGAGTAAAATTCCACACTGGAAAGGTTTCTTTCAGTGTGTGTGTGTGCGCGCGCTATTATATTCTTATGTCCTGGGGGGAGCATACCCCATGGCAATAGCAATAGCAATAGACTTATATACTGCTTCATAGGGCTTTCAGGCCTCTCTAAGCGGTTTACAGAGAGTCAGCATATTGCCCCCAACAACCATCCGGGTCCTCATTTTACCCACCTCGGAAGGATGGAAGGCTGAGTCAACCTTGAGCCGGTGAGATTTGAACCGCTGACCTGCTGATCTAGCAGTAGCCTGCAGTGCTGCATTTAACCACTGCGCCACCTCAGCTCTTTGGAGGGGGCACCTACCCTTTTTTGTATACATCATCTCTTGGCTGTGGATTACCAAGTCAAGACGTGTTTTGGCAGTCCTGGGGGGGAGGGAGAGAGAGAGTACGTGCGCGCATTGCTGATTAGTTGCCATGCTCTGGGGTAAGACACCCCTAAAACCCCCAGGGTGTGTGTTCTGTTAAGATACAGCCTGTTGTGCCTTAAAACGGCTTCTACCGTACTGCTGTAAAATGGCTTCTACTGTGCAGTGCAGAGGAATTGCCCTGGTAACGGCTTCACAGTACTCCACAAGGGGGCTCCCTCTCATAAGAGGGAAAATCCAACATTAGAAAATACGTTTGATCCGGACATTTTTCCCCTATAACTAAATAAATACCAGGGCAACACTGAGTTATTGGCTAGTCTGCTATAGGTTTTAAGTGCCATTTTCACACTTATGACCGTTGCAGCATCCTGTGGTCACAGGATGCAAATTCTGACGCTTGGCAACTGATTCACATTTACAACAGTCGCAGTGTCCCGGGGTGGTGGTGGCAGCGGTGTCACGTGATTCCCCTGTGGCGGCCTTCCGACAAGCAAAATCCATCGGGGAAGCCCGATTCACTTAACAACCGTGTTCCTAACTTACCCACGGCCGTGATTCACTTAACATCTGTGGCCAGAAAGGTTGCAAACACGGAGCAAAACTCGCTTTAATCATCTCACTTAGCAAGGGAAATTTGGGCCTCAATTGTGGTCATAAGTTGAGGACTATCTCTATCAACTGGAAGGAAATTAATCCAGGAGATAAGCAACCTGGAATTGAGGAGAAACTTCCTAACAGTGAGAACAATTAACCTGTGGAACTGCTTGCCACCAGACGTGGGGGCTCCATCACTGGAGGTTTTCAAGAAGAGACTGGACAGCCATTTGTCTGAAATGGTCTAAAGTCTCCTGCTTGAGCAGGGGGCTGGACTATAAGACCTCCAATGTCCCTTCCAACTCTTCTGTAATTCTGCAAGAGTCTCCTGCTTGAGCAGGGGGCTGGACTAGAAGACCTCTGAGGTCCCTTCCAGCTCTGTTATTCTGTAATTCTGTAAGGGTCTCCTGCTTGAGCAGAGGGCTGGACTAGAAGACCTCCAAGGTCCCCTCCAACTCTGTTATTCTGTAATTCCGTAAGGGTCTCCTGCTTGAGCAGAGGGCTGGACTAGAAGACCTCCAAGGTCCCCTCCAACTCTGTTATTCTGTAATTCTGTAAGGGTCTCCTGCTTGAGCAGAGGGCTGGACTAGAAGACCTCCAAGGTCCCCTCCAACTCTGTTATTCTGTCATTCCGTAAGGGTCTCCTGCTTGAGCAGAGGGCTGGACTAGAAGACCTCCAAGGTCCCCTCCAACTCTGTTATTCTGTAATTCTGTAAGGGTCTCCTGCTTGAGCAGAGGGCTGGACTAGAAGACCTCCAAGGTCCCTTCCAACTCTGTTATTCTGTAATTCCGTAAGGGTCTCCTGCTTGAGCAGGGGGCTGGACTAGAAGACCTCTGAGGTCCCTTCCAGCTCTTTGTTATTCTGTCATTCTGTAAGGGTCTCCTGCTTGAGCAGAGGGCTGGACTAGAAGACCTCCAAGGTCCCTTCCAACTCTTCTGTCATTCCGTAAGGGTCTCCTGCTTGAGCAGAGGGCTGGACTAGAAGACCTCCAAGGTCCCCTCCAACTCTGTTATTCTGTCATTCCATAAGGGTCTCCTGCTTGAGCAGAGGGCTGGACTAGAAGACCTCCAAGTTCCCTTCCAACTCTTGTTATTCTGTCATTCTATAAGGGTTTCCTGCTTGAGCAGGGGGCTGGACTAGAAGACCTCTGAGGTCCCTTCCAACTCTTCTGTTATTCTGTCATTCCATAAGGGTCTCCTGCTTGAGCAGAGGGCTGGACTAGAAGACCTCCGAGGTCCCTTCCATCTCTTGTTATTCTGTCATTCTGTAAGGCTCAATTGCTTGAGCAGAGGGCTGGACTAGAAGACCTCCAAGATCCCAGTTCTATTCTGATTGATTGATACTTAACTGTCTACTAAGCCCAGTCAGCTGGCTGGCTGGAGAATTCGGGGAGTTGAAGTCCACCGATTAATTTGGAGTTGCAAAGTTGAGAAAGACAAGACTCCCCGTCTATAAATACCTTTTACACTCCTGTTTCTTTTTATATATGTGCCACCGAGCTGCTTCTCCCTTCGATCCTGGCCCAGCTCCCCTCCCTCCACCCATATTTTTTCCTCCACCAACTTCACTTTCTTCCAAGACCCCCATGATGGGGGGGGGCTTGACCCCCATTTCCCTAGACCCAGCCTTCCAAGCACGACTGTTGACAAGGAAGTTTGCAAAATGCCAGCCTCTTGACTCTTTCCCCGGCGCTGATACGGGCTGTTTTTTTCTTCTGACACTTGGCATCGCCAGGGCTCCACATGACCCACGCCGGGTGCCAAAAAAAAAAACCCTGGGTGTTGTGTTCATCGCAGGGCAAGCTGGACCCCAGATGCTCTAGCCAAGCAATGTGCTGGCACCAGGAGACGGCGGCTTTTTTTAGCTAGGCTGGCATGGTCGCTCCCGAAGCAGAGCGGCTGAGTTGTTCTTGCGCCTCCTCGGATCTGCAAATCTGGCCGGAGGTTGGGGGGGAAGAACCCCCCCGTCCCACCGATGGCCGACGGACGGACACATCTGCCTCTCCCGTCCCAGCAAGGTGTGGCGTGTATCGCGGAGCAGCCGGGATTACAGGTATGTGAAAAGTCTCCTGTTTTGCAATGCCCACCCAGCCGCCTGGCATCAGGCTGGCACTGGGGCTCGATTTAGCACAGAGATCGGGTTTCTCTCCCCCCCCTCCACCCCAGGAAAGGGAATGAGGAGGGGGCTGCCGAACCGGCTTTCTCAACCCCACCACCCCCTTGGAAAGAGCAGGAAAGGTTATAGGGTGTCCTGCGCCGGTTGTGACGACAATGTCGCCACGGGAACGGGCATGCTTGAGTCCGTGCCAGCTGTCCCCAGGACAGGCGGCGGCTTCGGCCGGATTGAATTGCCTTGCTTGCCAAAGCCTTTTTTGCAAGAGTGATGCAAGCTCCAGCGAGCTCGGCTTCAGGTAGAGAGTCCCGTGGGCTGGAGGCTCTACCGGGCCCGATACCCGCACTTCACCTAAACTATCACCCTCACAGGGCCAAAGAGCAAGTAGTCCTCGAATTACGAACACGACTGAGCCCGACATTTCTGCTCCTAGTGGATTTCGCCCCATTTGATAGCCTCTGTTTACTAAGTTGTTAAGTGAATCACTGAGTGGCACGGTCATTAAGTGAATCCACCACCACCACCCCGGACTATGCTTGTCGGAAGGTTGCGGAAGGGTGACCCTGGGATACTGCAACCGTCATAAATATGAATCACTTCTGGGTATCTCTAATGAAAAGAAGGACTAGGGGAGACATGATAGCAGCCTTCCAATATCTCAGGGGTTGCCCCAAAGAAGAGGGAGTCAAGCTATTCTCCAAGGCACTTGAGGGTAGAACAAGAAGCAATGGGTGGAAACTAATCCAGGAGAGAAGCAACCTAGAACCGAGGAGAAATTTCCTGACAGTGAGAACAATTAACCAGTGGAACAGAAGTTGCCTCCAGAAGTTCTGAATGCCCCAACACTGGAAGTCTTTAAGAAGATGTTGAATAGCCATTTGTCTGGAACGGTGTAGGGTTTCCTGCCTAGGCAGGGGGTTGGACTAGAAGACCTCCAAGGTCCCTTCCAACTCTGCTATTGTATCGTATTGTATAAACTCTAGAAAGATTGCAGAGAAGAGCAAGAAAGAGGATTAGAAGACTGGAGACTAAAACATATGAAGAACGGTTGCAGGAACTGGGGATGTCTAGTTTAATGAAAAGAAGGACCAGGGGAGACATGATAGCAGTCTTCCAATATCTCAGGGGTTGCCACAAAGAAGAGGGAGTCAAACTATTCTCCAAGGCACCTGAGGGCAGAACAAGAAGCAATGGGTGGAAACTAATCAAGGAGAGAAGCAACTTAGAACTGAGGAGAAATTTCCTGACAGTGAGAACAATCAATCAGTGGAACAGAAGTTGCCTTCAGAAGTTGTGAATGCCCCAACACTGGAAGTCTTTAAGAAGATGCTGGATAACCATTTGTCTGGAACGGTATAGGGTTTCCTGCCTAGGCAGGGGGTTGGACTAGAAGACCTCCAAGGTCCCTTCCAACTCTGCTATTGTATTGTATTGTATAAACTCTAGAAAGAGTGCAGAGAAGAGCAACCAAGAGGATTAGGGGCCTGCTATTGTATGGTATTGTTTACATCCAAATGTTGATCACATGCCCGTGATCAACATTTGGACTCAGCGATGGTCATAAGTGTGAAACACGGCCATACGTCCCTTTTTCCGGCATCCTAATTTCGAACAGTCACCACATGAACGAGTGATTATCCCTTCTGCCTGAGAACCTGCTAGGTTCGTTTATCTCCCCCATGTCTTATCTCTCGTGTATTTATTACATTTTCTATGCCAGCCCTTTTCCTATTGCAGTGATGCTGGGCGGCTGGCAAAAGAATTAAAATGAAAATTTAAAAATATTGAAGGGGGGGAAAAAAACCCCTAAGAATTAACATTGAATTCATTAAAGAAAAGTTTTAAAATTGGGAGGATTAAACGGGAAGAAATGCATGCAATGGAGGGGAGGGGAGAGTCGTAGCAGAGAGTCCTTTGGATTCTAAAATAGTAATTATTTTCCCCTCACGAAAGAGAAGGCTGCCAGCCTCCGATGCCATGCAAAGAGGTTCATTGAAATCAACCACAAGCAAACGAAAAAATAAAATGAAAACAATGGTCAAAAAACAAAGGCCAAGTTCAACCTTTGCTTAAGGTAGAGAGGGCTGCGTCCTGGAGGCTCCACTGAATCTGGCCCTTAATTAATTAACCCGTGGAAGAGTTATGAAGTTGTGTATGCTTCAACAAGACCCTGGACAGCCATTCGTACTTCTTAGGAGCACCATGGAGCCCAGAATTTCTGTGACGAAGCGAGACAGTTATTAAGCGAGTCTTGCCTCGTTTTATGACCCGTTGTTAAGCGAATCACTACAGTCCTTCAGTTAGTCACACGGTTGTTCAGTGAATCGGGCTCCCCCATTGACTTTGCTTGTCAGAAGGTCGCAAGAAGGGATCGCGTGATACACACACGCACGCACGCACACACCGGGACACTGCAACTGTCATAAGTACATGCCAGTTGCCAAGTGTTTTAATTTTGATGATGTGACCACGGGGAATGCTGCAGCGGTTGTAAGTGTGAAAAATGCCTGTGAGTCCCTTTTTTCAGTGCTGTTGGGACTTCAAACAGTCCCTGAACGAAAGGTGGTAAATCCAGGACTGCCTGCATAAGGAGACCAGTGGGTTGGGCTAGAAGACCTCCAAGGTCCCTTCCAACTCTTTGTTATTCTGTAATTCTGTAAGGGTCTCCTGCTTGAGCAGGGGGCTGGACTAGAAGACCTCCAAGCTCCCTTCCAACTCTGTTATTTTGTCATTCTGTAAGGGCCTCCTGCTTGAGCAGAGGGCTGGACTAGAAGACCTCCAAGGTCCCTTCCAACTCTGTTATTTTGTCATTCTGTAAGGGCCTCCTGCTTGATCAGAGGGCTGGACTAGAAGACCTCCAAGGTCCGTTCCAGCTCTGTTATTTTGTCATTCTGTAAGGGCCTCCTGCTTGAGCAGGGGGCTGGACTAGAAGACCTCCAAGGTCCCTTCCAACTCTTGTTATTCTGTAATTCCGTAAGGGTCTCCTGCTTGAGCAGGGGGCTGGACTAGAAGACCTCCGAGGTCCCTTCCAGCCCTGTGATTCTATGTTCTGTCATATCCCCCTCCCCCCAACAGCTGTCAAATTTCTACTTTTTTGTGTGCAAAATAATCTCAGTCATCCAGATCATGGTTGTCCCATCACAACCATGATTGTTTTTTTTTTCAAGAGCCAACTGGAGTTTCTCGTTTTTCCTTGAAGACGTTTCTCTTCTCATCCCAGAAGCTTCTTCAGCTCTGACTGGAGGGTGGGGAGGGGAAGGAATTATACTCCTTGCAGACAAAGCTGGTCCTTTGCGTCCTTTTAGAGGGTCCTTGAGGCCCCTTGGAGCTTTACCTGTGTCCTCAGGGTCACCTGAGTGGTGCAAATGGTTCCTGCATTCTGCAATTTTTCCCCCCTCTGGAAATCCATCCAGCTGCTTTTTCAGGCGCAGAGTTGATTTTCTTAAAAGTCCAATCCTGGATATTCCTTTTTCCGCCCGCTTCAAAGTTTGGCATGGTAAGCCAGCTCCGATAACGGGTGGCTGTTGCTTTGGCCCTCGCGGAGCCCTGCTAATTAGACAATAGGCCTCTGTGGTTGTTGCCCGGCTGTTACCCGGATCTCTCCGATTAAGGCTAATCAGGCGCATCGCGTGGTGGAGGACGGGTGTTAACTCACTGCTATGTGGCAGACAACAACATCCCCTCTCTGAACCGTTGGCTGATTCCTCAGCCGGCTGTGGTTTTTCTCTCACCCAAGGAATGGATTGGGGGCACTGAGATCCCCCGTGTGGAATAAAACACCAGGGTCAACGCGGGCGAAATTTGCACGAGGAGCTTCACATTTCCCACTGGGTATCTTTATTTTATTTTTTTTTAAGTTGTTTTCGCCCGTGCTTGATCTGTATAAGGGAAAATCCCTAAACGAAGCATCGTGTACAGCTTTTGAAAACTTAGAATTACAGAGTTGGGAAGGGACCTTGCAGGTCATCTAGTCCAACCCCTCGCCCAAGCAGGAGACCCGACACCATTTCTGACAGATGGCAGTCCAGGCTCTTCTTGAAAGCCTCCAGTAATGAGGCTAAAATTTTTTGGGAAAAGGATCAAAAATTGGCTGGAGGCAATAACAGGGGTTAAAATAGAATGGAAACCTGAAGTTTTTTTTTTATTAGGAATAATGTCTGTGAAATGTTTGTTCCCCTTCCCTTGTTCAGCCGCCCTGAGTCCCTTCGGGAAATCGAATAAATTCCAATTCCAATTCCAATTCCAAATACAAAAAAGAAATCCAGTATTTAATACTACATATAATTACGGCAGCAAAGATTGCCTTTGCCCAGAAATGGAAAAAACAAATTAATTCCAAGCGAAGATGAAATAATAAGAAAGGTTACGGATTGTGCTGAAATGGACAAACTAACTAAAGAAATCCAGGGAAAAGAAGAATCAGAATTCTACCAGATATGGGATAAATGGTAGAGATGGATGGAGGAAAGAAAGAAGAATCAATGAAGGAATATAACAAAACTCAAAAAATAATAGTTATGAGTAAAAGAAGAGGGTTAAGAATGGTGAAATCCAAATGAAATGCAATAGAAGGGGAAATAATGTAAGGTGAGCGGTATCGATTGATGATTGCTATTAGAAAGAACAGGAAGCTCCTGTTCGTATTGTATTGTGTAAATGTGGTGTACGTCTAAGTTTTGTCTGTGTGTATTTTACATGTTTGTTAATAAAAATCTTTTTTTTAAAAAAGCCTCCAGTAATGAAGCTCCAGCAACTTCTGGAGGCAAGTCCTTCCGCTGGTTAGAATAACAGATTAACAGACTTGGAAGGGACCTTGCAGGTCATCTAGTCCAACCCCTGGCCCAAGCAGGAGACCCTACATCGTTTCTGACAGAGGGCAGTCCGGTCTCTTCTTGAAAGCCTCCAGGGATGAAGCTCCCATAACTTCTGAAGGCTGATGAGCTTATTTTTATTTGATTTATTTAATTTATTGGCCACCCATCTTACCACGGGGTAACTATTAGATATTATCCATCCAAGATAAAATCTGAATCCAAAATATTAGATTTTCTGCATCTAAGCTTCTGTTTAACAACAACGAAAGAGAAGACTGCATTGGAGTAAACCTAGCCATCATATCATGGGCAATTTTATAGTTTGATAAAAGAAACAAGGAAGGTTGCTAAGCGTTGGGGAATAAGGACTGAAGGTCACAGCCGTGGCTGGTGCAGAGACAGTTTGGTCTAGTGGTGCTTGCTGGCCTAAGAGCCAGGAGACTGGGAGTTCTAGTCCCGCCTTAGGCATGGAGGCTGACTGGGTGACTTTGGGCCAATCACCAGGAGACTGGGAGTTCTAGTCCCGCCTTAGGCATGGAGGCTGACTGGGTGACTTTGGGCCAATCACCAGGAGACTGGGAGTTCTAGTCCTGCCTCAGGCATGGAGGCTGGCTGGGAGACTTTGGGCCACTCACCAGGAGACTGGGAGTTCTAGTTCTGCCTTAGGCATGGAGGCTGAATGGGTGACTTTGGGCCACTCACCAGGAGACTGGGAGTTCTAGTCCTGCCTTAGGCATGGAGGCTGGCTGGGTGACTTTGGGCCAATCACCAGGAGACTGGGAGTTCTAGTCCTGCCTTAGGCATGAAGGCTGACTGGGTGACTTTGGGCCAATCACCAGGAGACTGGGAGTTCTAGTCCCGCCTTAGGCATGGAGGCTGACTGGGTGACTTTGGGCCAATCACCAGGAGACTGGGAGTTCTAGTCCTGCCTCAGGCATGGAGGCTGGCTGGGAGACTTTGGGCCACTCACCAGGAGACTGGGAGTTCTAGTTCTGCCTTAGGCATGGAGGCTGGCTGGGTGACTTTGGGCCACTCACCAGGAGACTGGGAGTTCTAGTTCTGCCTTAGGCATGGAGGCTGACTGGGTGACTTTGGGCCAATCACCAGGAGACTGGGAGTTCTAGTCCTGCCTCAGGCATGGAGGCTGGCTGGGAGACTTTGGGCCACTCACCAGGAGACTGGGAGTTCTAGTTCTGCCTTAGGCATGGAGGCTGAATGGGTGACTTTGGGCCACTCACCAGGAGACTGGGAGTTCTAGTCCTGCCTTAGGCATGGAGGCTGGCTGGGTGACTTTGGGCCAATCACCAGGAGACTGGGAGTTCTAGTCCTGCCTTAGGCATGAAGGCTGACTGGGTGACTTTGGGCCAATCACCAGGAGACTGGGAGTTCTAGTCCCGCCTTAGGCATGGAGGCTGACTGGGTGACTTTGGGCCAATCACCAGGAGACTGGGAGTTCTAGTCCTGCCTCAGGCATGGAGGCTGGCTGGGAGACTTTGGGCCACTCACCAGGAGACTGGGAGTTCTAGTTCTGCCTTAGGCATGGAGGCTGGCTGGGTGACTTTGGGCCACTCACCAGGAGACTGGGAGTTCTAGTTCTGCCTTAGGCATGGAGGCTGAATGGGTGACTTTGGGCCACTCACCAGGAGACTGGGAGTTCTAGTCCTGCCTTAGGCATGGAGGCTGGCTGGGTGACTTTGGGCCAATCACCAGGAGACTGGGAGTTCTAGTCCTGCCTTAGGCATGAAGGCTGGCTGGGTGACTTTGGGCCAATCACCAGGAGACTGGGAGTTCTAGTCCCGCCTTAGGCATGAAGGCTGGCTGGGTGACTTTGGGCCAATCACCAGGAGACTGGGAGTTCTAGTCCCGCCTTAGGCATGAAGGCTGGCTGGGTGACTTTGGGCCAATCACCAGGAGACTGAAAGTTCTAGTCCTGTCTTAGGCATGGAGGCTGGCTGGGTGACTTTGGGCCACTCACCAGGAGACTGGGAGTTCTAGTCCCGCCTTAGGCATGAAGGCTGGCTGGGAGACTTTGGGCCAATCACCAGGAGACTGGGAGTTCTAGTCCCGCCTTAGGCATGAAGGCTGGCTGGGTGACTTTGGGCCACTCACCAGGAGACTGGGAGTTCTAGTTCTGCCTTAGGCATGGAGGCTGAATGGGTGACTTTGGGCCACTCACCAGGAGACTGGGAGTTCTAGTCCTGCCTTAGGCATGGAGGCTGGCTGGGTGACTTTGGGCCAATCACCAGGAGACTGGGAGTTCTAGTCCTGCCTTAGGCATGAAGGCTGGCTGGGTGACTTTGGGCCAATCACCAGGAGACTGGGAGTTCTAGTCCCGCCTTAGGCATGAAGGCTGGCTGGGTGACTTTGGGCCAATCACCAGGAGACTGGGAGTTCTAGTCCCGCCTTAGGCATGAAGGCTGGCTGGGTGACTTTGGGCCAATCACCAGGAGACTGAAAGTTCTAGTCCTGTCTTAGGCATGGAGGCTGGCTGGGTGACTTTGGGCCACTCACCAGGAGACTGGGAGTTCTAGTCCTGTCTTAGGCATGAAGGCTGGCTGGGTGACTTTGGGCCACTCACCAGGAGACTGGGAGTTCTAGTCCTGCCTTAGGCATGAAGGCTGGCTGGGTGACTTTGGGCCAATCACCAGGAGACTGGGAGTTCTAGTCCCGCCTTAGGCATGAAGGCTGGCTGGGTGACTTTGGGCCAATCACCAGGAGACTGGGAGTTCTAGTCCCGCCTTAGGCATGAAGGCTGGCTGGGTGACTTTGGGCCAATCACCAGGAGACTGGGAGTTCTAGTCCCGCCTTAGGCATGAAGGCTGGCTGGGTGACTTTGGGCCAATCACCAGGAGACTGGGAGTTCTAGTCCCGCCTTAGGCATGAAGGCTGGCTGGGTGACTCTGGGCCACTCACCAGGAGACTGGGAGTTCTAGTCCTGCCTTAGGCATGGAGGCTGGCTGGGTGACTTTGGGCCAATCACCAGGAGACTGGGAGTTCTAGTCCCGCCTTAGGCATGAAGGCTGGCTGGGTGACTCTGGGCCACTCACCAGGAGACTGGGAGTTCTAGTCCTGCCTTAGGCATGGAGGCTGACTGGGTGACTTTGGGCCAATCACCAGGAGACTGGGAGTTCTAGTCCCGCCTTAGGCATGAAGGCTGGCTGGGTGACTTTGGGCCAATCACCAGGAGACTGGGAGTTCTAGTCCCGCCTTAGGCATGAAGGCCGGCTGGGTGACTTTGGGCCAATCACCAGGAGACTGAAAGTTCTAGTCCCATCTTATGCATGAAGGCTGGCTGGGTGACTTTGGGCCAATCACCAGGAGACTGGGAATTCTAGTCCTTCCTTAGGCGTGAAAGGTGGCTGGGTGACTCTCTCTCTCAGGCAGCCCACCTCACAGGGTGGTTGTTCTTCTGGGGAAAACAGGAAAGAAAGAGCATTAGGTATTTTCGCCACCTCGAGTCATTTACAAACGATAATAAACCCAGGATAAAAATCAAATAAAAACTTCAAATAAACAGGCAGCCCCGTTACATCCCTACGTGTGGCTTACGTGATGCCCCCAAATGAAGCAAACTGGCTTTCCAGCACTTATCAACCTTACTTTGCAGGGATGTTATTATGGGTTGGGGGGAATAGGAGACCTAAATACTCAGTATATCTTGCTTGGTGAAGAAATGGCAGGATGTTTATTTAATAAATGGCAATGCTGACATTTCTGCTCACTGAGCTTGGAATCTGCAAATCGAATGGAGAAACCCTGCTGGGGGGTTTGATCCCTTAAAACAGGGGTGTCCTGGGGGGTTGATCCCTTAAAACAGGGATGTCCAAACTTGGGAACTTTAAGACTGGTGGACTTCAACTCCCAGAATTCCCCAGCCAGCCGGCTGGGGAATTCTGGGAGTTGAAGTCCACCAGTCTTAAAGTTCCCAAGTTTGGACACCCCTGCTTTAAAACGAACGGTTTCCTTTTGGGGAATTATCTCCAGAGGGAAACATGGGAACCCTCGAACTCGGCGCAGCTCTCAATTCTGGGGTATTTTTGGTGGCGGGGTTGAGGAATGCCCTGGCTCTGTCCCTCCCCGGTCATTCTGCGGCAAATTCTTGCAAACCACTGCCCCCTTTTCCTCTTCTCGAAAGCCCCGTGAAACTGGCTAGAGTGAGAAATAGAATAGGAAAACAACAACAATAAACAATTGGCTGGGATTTGCGAGCAAAACAGCAAAAAGATTAAAATAAAACAAACAGCTGCAGCCTCTTCAATGTGATAAATAAATAAGCATCTTGCAAAGCCCCCAAAAAGCCTCTTCAGGCGTGTTTACGACATCTGCCGTACCCTCCCCGGCTTCCTTGTCATTTCAGCCACCACAAAAATGGACACACACAGACACACACACACAACCACACTCTCAGAAATGGCTCATCCAACCTGTTTCAAGAGCTTTATTAGTTACCACCAGGGGTGGGTTTCTCGCCCTGTTCCAACCGGTTCGATTGGAACGGGGCCGGCGGCGTCCTCATGCACGCGCGCAGCGCACGCATGCGTACTAGCGTCTGTGCGATGCTCCAGCTGCTCCTGGAGGACCCCGCGGGCGCTGTATGCGTCCTGCGCATGCGTGGAAGCGCAGAACTCGTCAAAACCGGGTAAGGAACGCGGGTGGGTGGGTGGGCCCTTCGCCGTTCCCGGAAGTTACTTACTTCCGGGTTCGCCGACCAACCGGTTCGTTGGGGACCGTCGCGAACCGGTTGAAACCCACCCCTGGTTACCACCCACATGTGGAAGCCCATGGGTGTGGGTTGGGGGGGGTTAGTGTGAGGGTTAAGGTTAGGGTAATTGTGAGGGTGAGGGTTAAGGTGGGGGTGGGGATTAGGGTGAGAGTTAGGGTTAGGATTACAGGATTAGGATTAGTTAGGGTTAGGGTTGGCGCGAAGGTAGCGGTGAGGGTCAGGGTTAGGGTGAGGGTAGCAGTGAAGGTGAGAGTTAGGATGAGGGTTAGTGTGAGGGTGGGGGTAGTAGTGAAGGTTAAGGTGAGGGTGGGGATGTGGATGTGGATGGGATAAGGGTGAGGGTTAGGGATAGTTTTTGTGGGAGGGTTAATAAGGGCTAGGGTAGCAATGAGGGTGAGGATTAGGGTGTGGTAGGATAAGGGTAGTGGTGAGGGTGAGAATTAAGGTGAGGGTTAGGGTTAGGGTTAGGGTGATAGGTGTTAGGGTGAAGGTTAGGATTAAGATTATGGATAGGATTAGGTTTTGGGTGAGGCTAGCGGTGAGGGTGAGGGTTACTGTGAGGATTATTGTGAGGGTGAGGGTTAGGGTAGCGGTGAGGTTAAGGGTTAGTGTGAGGGTTAAGGTAGTGGTGAGGGTGGGGTTAGTGTTAGGGTTACAGTTAGGGTTAGAGTGAGGTTAGGGTTAGAGTTAGGGTTAGAGTTTGGGTGAGGGTAGCAGTGGCATTAGACTTCCGGGTTCGCCGACCAACCGGTTCGTGGGGACCGTCGCGAACCGGTTGAAACCCACCCCTGGTTACCACCCACATGTGGAAGCCCATGGGTGTGGGTTGGGGGGGGAGGGTTAGTGTGAGGGTTAAGGTTAGGGTAATCGTGAGGGTGAGGGTTAAGGTGGGGGTGGGGATTAGGGTGAGCGCTAGGGTTAGGATTGCAGTTAGGATTAGGATTAGTTAGGGTTAGAGTTGGCGTGAGGGTAGCGGTGAGGGTCAGGGTTAGGGTGAGGGTAGCAGTGAGGGTGAGCGTTAGGATGAGGGTTAGTGTGAGGGTGGGGGTAGTAGTGAAGGTTAAGGTGAGGGTGGGGATGGGATAAGGGTGAGGGTTAGGGATAGTTTTTGTGGGAGGGTTAATGAGAGTTAGGGTAGCAATGAGGGTGAGGATTAGGGTGTGGTAGGATAAGGGTAGTGGTGAGGGTGAGAATTAAGGTGAGGGTTAGGGTTAAGGTTAGGGTTAGGGTAGGTGTTAGGGTGATAGGTGTTAGGGTGAAGGTTAGGATTAGGATTATGGATAGGATTAGGTTTTGGGTGAGGCTAGCGGTGGGGGTGAGGGTTACTGTGAGGATTATTGTGAGGGTGAGGGTTAGGGTAGCGGTGAGGTTAACGGTTAGTGTGAGGGTTAAGGTAGTGGTGAGGGTGGGGTTAGTGTTAGGGTTACAGTTAGGGTTAGAGTGAGGTTAGGGTTAGAGTTAGGGTTAGAGTTAGGGTGAGGGTAGCAGTGGCATTAGACTTCCGGGTTCGCCGACCAACCGGTTCGTGGGGACCATCGCGAACCGGTTGAAACCCACCCCTAGTTACCACCCACATGTGGAAGCCCATGGGTGTGGGTTGGGGGGGGTTAGTGTGAGAGTTAAGGTTAGGGTAATCGTGAGGGTGAGGGTTAAGGTGGGGGTGGGGATTAGGGTGAGAGTTAGGGTTAGGATTACAGTTAGGATTAGGATTAGTTAGGGTTAGAGTTGGCGTGAGGGTAGTGGTGAGGGTCAGGGTTAGGGTGAGGGTAGCAGGGAGGGTGAGAGTTAGGATGAGGGTTAGTGTGAGGGTGGGGGTAGTAGTGAAGGTTAAGGTGAGGGTGGGGATGGGATGAGGGTGAGGGTTAGGGATAGTTTTTGTGGGAGGGTTAATAAGGGCTAGGGTAGCAATGAGGGTGAGGATTAGGGTGTGGTAGGATAAGGGTAGTGGTGAGGGTGAGAATTAAGGTGAGGGTTAGGGTTAAGGTTAAGGTTAGGGTTAGGGTAGGTGTTAGGGTGATAGGTGTTAGGGTGAAGGTTAGGATTAAGATTATGGATAGGATTAGGTTTTGGGTGAGGCTAGCGGTGAGGGTGAGGGTTACTGTGAGGATTATTGTGAGGGTGAGGGTTAGGGTAGCGGTGAGGTTAAGGGTTAGTGTGAGGGTTAAGGTAGTGGTGAGGGTGGGGTTAGTATTAGGGTTACAGTTAGGGTTAGAGTGAGGTTAGGGTTAGAGTTAGGGTTAGAGTTAGGGTGAGGGTAGCAGTGGCATTAGACTTCCGGGTTCGCCGACCAACCGGTTCGTGGGGACCGTCGCGAACCGGTTGAAACCCACCCCTGGTTACCACCCACATGTGGAAGCCCATGGGTGTGGGTTGGGGGGGGTTAGTGTGAGGGTTAAGGTTAGGGTAATCGTGAGGGTGAGGGTTAAGGTGGGGGTGGGGATTAGGGTGAGAGTTAGGGTTAGGATTACAGTTAGGATTAGGATTAGTTAGGGTTAGAGTTGGCGTGAGGGTAGCGGTGAGGGTCAGGGTTAGGGTGAGGGTAGCAGTGAGGGTGAGAGTTAGGATGGTTAGTGTGAGGGTGGGGGTAGTAGTGAAGGTTAAGGTGAGGGTGGGGATGGGATGAGGGTGAGGGTTAAGGTTAGGGTTAGGGTAGGTGTTAGGGTGAAGGTTAGGATTAAGATTATGGATAGGATTAGGTTTTGGGTGAGGCTAGCGGTGGGGGTGAGGGTTACTGTGAGGATTATTGTGAGGGTGAGGGTTAGGGTAGCGGTGAGGTTAAGGGTTAGTGTGAGGGTTAAGGTAGTGGTGAGGGTGGGGTTAGTGTTAGGGTTACAGTTAGGGTTAGAGTGAGGTTAGGGTTAGAGTTAGGGTTAGAGTTTGGGTGAGGGTAGCAGTGGCATTAGACTTCCGGGTTCGCCGACCAACCGGTTCGTGGGGACCGTCGCGAACCGGTTGAAACCCACCCCTGGTTACCACCCACATGTGGAAGCCCATGGGTGTGGGTTGGGGGGGGAGGGTTAGTGTGAGGGTTAAGGTTAGGGTAATCGTGAGGGTGAGGGTTAAGGTGGGGGTGGGGATTAGGGTGAGCGCTAGGGTTAGGATTGCAGTTAGGATTAGGATTAGTTAGGGTTAGAGTTGGCGTGAGGGTAGCGGTGAGGGTCAGGGTTAGGGTGAGGGTAGCAGTGAGGGTGAGCGTTAGGATGAGGGTTAGTGTGAGGGTGGGGGTAGTAGTGAAAGTTAAGGTGAGGGTGGGGATGGGATAAGGGTGAGGGTTAGGGATAGTTTTTGTGGGAGGGTTAATGAGAGTTAGGGTAGCAATGAGGGTGAGGATTAGGGTGTGGTAGGATAAGGGTAGTGGTGAGGGTGAGAATTAAGGTGAGGGTTAGGGTTAAGGTTAGGGTTAGGGTAGGTGTTAGGGTGATAGGTGTTAGGGTGAAGGTTAGGATTAGGATTATGGATAGGATTAGGTTTTGGGTGAGGCTAGCGGTGGGGGTGAGGGTTACTGTGAGGATTATTGTGAGGGTGAGGGTTAGGGTAGCGGTGAGGTTAACGGTTAGTGTGAGGGTTAAGGTAGTGGTGAGGGTGGGGTTAGTGTTAGGGTTACAGTTAGGGTTAGAGTGAGGTTAGGGTTAGAGTTAGGGTTAGAGTTAGGGTGAGGGTAGCAGTGGCATTAGACTTCCGGGTTCGCCGACCAACCGGTTCGTGGGGACCATCGCGAACCGGTTGAAACCCACCCCTAGTTACCACCCACATGTGGAAGCCCATGGGTGTGGGTTGGGGGGGGTTAGTGTGAGAGTTAAGGTTAGGGTAATCGTGAGGGTGAGGGTTAAGGTGGGGGTGGGGATTAGGGTGAGAGTTAGGGTTAGGATTACAGTTAGGATTAGGATTAGTTAGGGTTAGAGTTGGCGTGAGGGTAGTGGTGAGGGTCAGGGTTAGGGTGAGGGTAGCAGGGAGGGTGAGAGTTAGGATGAGGGTTAGTGTGAGGGTGGGGGTAGTAGTGAAGGTTAAGGTGAGGGTGGGGATGGGATGAGGGTGAGGGTTAGGGATAGTTTTTGTGGGAGGGTTAATAAGGGCTAGGGTAGCAATGAGGGTGAGGATTAGGGTGTGGTAGGATAAGGGTAGTGGTGAGGGTGAGAATTAAGGTGAGGGTTAGGGTTAAGGTTAAGGTTAGGGTTAGGGTAGGTGTTAGGGTGATAGGTGTTAGGGTGAAGGTTAGGATTAAGATTATGGATAGGATTAGGTTTTGGGTGAGGCTAGCGGTGAGGGTGAGGGTTACTGTGAGGATTATTGTGAGGGTGAGGGTTAGGGTAGCGGTGAGGTTAAGGGTTAGTGTGAGGGTTAAGGTAGTGGTGAGGGTGGGGTTAGTATTAGGGTTACAGTTAGGGTTAGAGTGAGGTTAGGGTTAGAGTTAGGGTTAGAGTTAGGGTGAGGGTAGCAGTGGCATTAGACTTCCGGGTTCGCCGACCAACCGGTTCGTGGGGACCGTCGCGAACCGGTTGAAACCCACCCCTGGTTACCACCCACATGTGGAAGCCCATGGGTGTGGGTTGGGGGGGGTTAGTGTGAGGGTTAAGGTTAGGGTAATCGTGAGGGTGAGGGTTAAGGTGGGGGTGGGGATTAGGGTGAGAGTTAGGGTTAGGATTACAGTTAGGATTAGGATTAGTTAGGGTTAGAGTTGGCGTGAGGGTAGCGGTGAGGGTCAGGGTTAGGGTGAGGGTAGCAGTGAGGGTGAGAGTTAGGATGGTTAGTGTGAGGGTGGGGGTAGTAGTGAAGGTTAAGGTGAGGGTGGGGATGGGATGAGGGTGAGGGTTAAGGTTAGGGTTAGGGTAGGTGTTAGGGTGAAGGTTAGGATTAAGATTATGGATAGGATTAGGTTTTGGGTGAGGCTAGCGGTGGGGGTGAGGGTTACTGTGAGGATTATTGTGAGGGTGAGGGTTAGGGTAGCGGTGAGGTTAAGGGTTAGTGTGAGGGTTAAGGTAGTGGTGAGGGTGGGGTTAGTGTTAGGGTTACAGTTAGGGTTAGAGTAAGGTTAGGGTTAGAGTTAGGGTTAGAGTTAGGGTGAGGGTAGCAGTGGTATTAGGTTGAGCGCTAGGGTTAGGATTACAGTTAGGATTAGGATTAGTTAGGGTTAGAGTTGGCGTGAGGGTAGCGGTGAGGGTCAGGGTTAGGGTGAGGGTAGCAGTGAAGGTGAGAGTTAGGATGAGGGTTAGTGTGAGGGTGGGGGTAGTAGTGAAGGTTAA
The DNA here is from genome assembly GCF_051295495.1 of Thamnophis sirtalis. Taxonomy (NCBI): domain Eukaryota; kingdom Metazoa; phylum Chordata; class Lepidosauria; order Squamata; family Natricidae; genus Thamnophis; species Thamnophis sirtalis. The sequence goes on from NW_028261387.1 coordinate 95,424,289, forward strand.
GGTGAGGGTGGGGATGGGATGAGGGTGAGGGTTAGGGATAGTTTTTGTGGGAGGGTTAATAAGGGTTAGGGTAGCAATAAGGGTGAGGATTAGGGTGTGGTAGGATAAGGGTAGTGGTGAGGGTGAGAATTAAGGTGGAGGGACTCAATTATAGCTGTGATAGAGTCACCACTAGCAGATGTGAAGGACCAGGATGAAGGGGAGACCATCATGAAGAAAATCTATGTGGTTACCAAGAGTCAACTATGACTTCATACTCAATGGGACATCATCAATAAGACTGGTGGGGAGAGCACCATTAGGATGGCTGAAGGACCAGGATGGGCACAGATCATCCTAGAGGACAATCCATATGGTTGCTAAGAGTCAAGAGTGACAATGTCAGGACCAAGTGGCTTTGAGAAGTCCATCACACTGGGAAAAGAAGAAGGAAGGAAAGAGAAGAAGAGAAGGATGATCCAAGCGGAAGGATTCCATTATAGTAGTGGTGAGGACACCATTCTTGAAGTTTTAGGAACACATTTGTCACGTAGGAAATCTATGAGGTTTCTAAGAGGTGACATTGAGTTGATAGAACATCCATCCATCAATCATCAATCCATTCATCAAACAACCGAAGACCCATCTCTTTTGAGAAGCCCATAATGCTGGGAATAGGTGGAAGGAAAGAGAAGAATGGATGGCCATCAAGAAGGTGGTGGACAAAAGATACGTTTGTGGTGGGGATACCATTGGAAGATCTGAAGGAGCTCCCACAACTTCTGAAGGCAACCTCTGTTCCATGGGTGGATGGTTTTCACTGTCAGAAAATTCCTCCCTATTTCCAGGTTGAATCTCTCCTTGGTCGGTTTCCATCCATTATTCCCTGTCTGGCCTTCAGGTGCTTTGGAAAATAGCTTAACCCCTTCCTCTCTGTCCTCGACTTACGACCGCAATGGAGCACCCCAAATTTATGTTGCTAAGTAGAGTCACTCCAATTTGGAAGGTTACAAATTAATAATTTTCAGTAGCTTCTCTCCTTGGTCAGTTGCCGTCCATTCTTCCTTGTCTGGCCTTCGGGGGCTTTGGAGAATAGCTTGACCCCCCCTTCCTCCTCTCTGTGGCAGCCCCCCAAATATTGGAAGATGCTCTCCTGTCTCCCCTGGTCCTTCTCTTCACTAGACTAGCCAGGCCCAGTTCCTGCAACTGTTAGATAGATAGATAGATAGATAGATAGATAGGTAGGTAGGTAGGTAGGTAGGTAGGTAGGTAGGTAGGTAGGTAGGTAGGTAGGTAGATAGATAGATAGATAGATAGATAGATAGATAGATAGATAGATAGATAGATAGATAGATAGATAGATAGATGATAGATAGATAGATAGATAGATAGATAGATAGATAGATAGATAGATAGATAGATAGATAGATAGATAGATGATAGATAGACAAACAGGCAGGCAGGCAGAGATGGAGGGGACCTTGTAGATCATCTAGTCAAACCCCCTTGCCCAAGCAGGAGACCCTATACCATTTCTGATGGCAGTCCAGTGTCTTCTGGAAAGCCTCCAGAGATGAAGCTCCCACAACTTCTGAAGGCAACTTCTGTTCCTTTGGTTGATAGTTCTCACTGTCAGAAAGTTCCTCCTTATTTCTAGGTTGAATCTCTCCTGGTTCAGTTTCCATCCATTCTTCCTTGCCTGGCCTTCAGGTGCTTTGTGGAATAGCTGGACCCCCTCCTCCTCCTCTCTGTGGCAGCCCCTCCAATATTAGAAGATGCTCTCCTGTCTCCCCTGGTCCTTCTCTTCCCTAGACTAGCCAGGCCCAGTTCCTGCTACCGTCCATCGTATGTTTTAGCCTCCAGAAAAACACTGGTCTAGTCAGGGAATTCTGGGAGTTGAAGTCCACAGTTCTTAAGTTGCCAAGGTTCCAAAACACTAGTTTGACTAGGGAATTCTGGGAGTTGAAGTCCATCTATCTGAAAACATGATGGCTGGGGAATCCTGGGCGTTGACGTCCATTGACCTTAAAGTTGCCAAGTTTAAGAAACACTAGCCTAGCTGGGGAATTCTGGGAGTTGAAGTCCATCTATCTTACAACACGATGGCTGGGGAATCCTGGGCGTTAAGGCCGCAGATCTTAAAGCTGCCAAAATTTGAGAAACACTGGCTTAACCAATCCACCATCCAACCTCTCTAGCCTTTCCCTTTCCAGGTGCCTTGACCAATTCCCTCCGGATGTGGCACCACCCTGGCATTTCTCTGCCCAACCGGCCAGTTTAAATAAAAAGACGAGCGATTCCATTCCGCTGGTCCTGGCCTCAACCCAAGATGGCTGGGAGGTCCGGGTGGGGGGTAGGGGGGATCTGTTGAGTCGAGCCCTGAAATACACCCCCCCCCCGCTCGCCTCTCTTGAAGCTTCAAAACGGGCCGCCGTGGCTGCTGCTTCAAGGAAGATCCCGGTTTGACGGGCGTCAAGAGTTCACTGGGGATGGTGCGTCATTTTCTGCTTTCTGTTTGCTGAAATTCTCCTCCCCGTCAGCCTGGCAGCAGAATGGACTGTCCTTTGAACTGGGGCCAGCAAGAACAGGTGGCCAAAGAGACAGCGAGCAGCGGCGGGATCATAATTCTGCCCAATGCCTTGGGTAGAAAGAGGCTTCCCCTCTCCCTGCCCTAAATCCGGATCTGTTACGCGGGGTATAGAAGGGGACGCGGCCGAAGAACCTCGCCGACAGGGACGGCGGTGGACTTCTGCTTGGGAGCCTTGTCCCGGGGGTGGTGAGGACACCACACAGAGGGCTCAGGACATCTCTGCTCTCGGCCTCTGGGTGAGTTCCTTGCAAGGGCTCCTCGCTCAGGGTTACCTGCCCAGGTCAACTCCAGTGGAGGTGGTCCAACCAGCTGGTTTGGGTGGGTGGGTGGGTGGGTGTTCCCCCCAAAAGAAGCCCATGGGAGACTTTTCTGGTGTAAGCCCAGTTGATATTGGCAGCTAAGTTTTCAAGGTACCACTGCCCACCTCTGCTGTGGGCTGCTTGATCTCAAAACATCTCCAGAACTTGCTGGAGGACTTCAGCCAAATCCTTCTAACGGTGGTCGGGCAAGGCGAGATAAAGCCAGGGTTGGCTTGGTTGAGGGTAACCAGGGGTGAGTCTCCAACCTTCGTTTTGTGTTGCATGAGCTTTTTCTAGATGGGACCATGGCTCGGGAGTCCACAAGGCCCCACATGGTCCCTTCTTTCTGCTCAGCTTTCGGCCCAATCTAGTGGCCGGCATCTAGAACCTTGGAGGTGGTCTTTTAACTCAGCCGCTCTGACCGGCGCTAATCTGCACTTCTCCGGATTTTCTGGATCCGTGGATTATCTGCCGTCAAGTCGGACGACAGCTCCCGGGGACGACAAGTATACATTTCCTCCATGCTGGGATTTTTCTAGGGTGCATGAAAAAGTTTTGGAAAAGTGGGATATCGTCTGCAACTGCATGCAGGGATTCCTGGGGGGGGGGGCGCAGAGGGTCTTACTTTTCTGATGCATGGCAGGGCTATTCGGGCCACGGAATGATTTCCAAAATAGCGGAAAGGCTTAACCGATCGAGAAGGGAAGACCTCGCGACGCGGCACCAACCGAAGGCCAAACGCAACTTTATGTAACGAGGAGTTTTCCTAAGGTCTCCGCGCCGATGGTGGGGTTAAGAAATAGTAGAATGGAATGGAATAGAATGCAGAGTGGAATAGAATGAAGAATAGAATGGAATGGAATGGAATGGAATGGAATGGAATCGAATGGAATGGAATCGAATGGAATGGAATCGAATGGAATGGAATGGAATAGAATGGAATGGAATGGAATAGAATGCAGAATGGAATGGAATGGAATGGAATGGAATGGAATGGAATGGAATGGAATGGAATGGAATGGAATGGAATAGAATGGAATGGAATGGAATAGAATGCAGAATGGAATAGAATGCAGAATGGAATAGAATAGAATAGAATGGAATAGAATGGAATGGAATAGAATGGAATGGAATGGAATCGAATGGAATGGAATCGAATGGAATGGAATGGAATGGAATGGAATGCAGAGTGGAATAGAATGAAGAATAGAATGGAATGGAATGGAATGGAATAGAATGGAATAGAATGCAGAATGGAATAGAATGGAATAGAATGGAATGGAATGGAATGGAATGGAATGGAATGGAATGGAATGGAATGGAATGGAATGGAATGGAATAGAATGGAATGGAATGAAATAGAATGCAGAATGGAATAGAATGCAGAATGGAATAGAATAGAATAGAATGGAATAGAATAGAATGGAATGGAATCGAATGGAATGGAATCGAATGGAATGGAATCGAATGGAATGGAATAGAATGGAATGGAATAGAATGCAGAGTGGAGTAGAATGAAGAATGGAATGGAATGGAATAGAATGGAATGGAATGGAATAGAATAGAATGCAGAATGGAATAAAATGGAATGGAATGGAATAGAATAGAATGCAGAATGGAATAGAATGGAATAGAATGGAATGGAATGGAATGGAATGGAATGGAATAGAATGGAATAGAATAGAATAGAATAGAATAGAATAGAATAGAATAGAATGCAGAGTGGAATAGAATGAAGAATCGAATGGAATGGAATCGAATGGAATGGAATCGAATGGAATCGAATAGAATCGAATGGAATAGAATGGAATAGAATGGAATGGAATGGAATAGAATGCAGAGTGGAATAGAATGGAATAGAATGGAAAGGAATGAAATTGAATGGAATAGAATGGAATGGAATAGAATAGAATGCAGAATGGAATAGAACAGAATAGAATAGAACAGAACTGAATTGAACTGAAAGGGAACTTGGAAATCTTCTAGTCCAGCCCCCTGCTCAAGCAGGAGAATCTCTACCATTTCTTTTAGATTAACCGTGTAGATTAACAGACTCGGAAGGGACCTTAGAGGTCATCTATTCCAGCCCAACCCACCCCCACACCAAGCAGGAGACCCTACACCAATTTCTGACCAACGCAGTCCAATCTCTTCTCGAAAGCCTCTAGGGATGAAGCTCCCACAACCTCTGGAGACATGCAGTTCCTATTAGAAAGTTTCTCTTTAATTCCAGGTTCCTTCTCTCCTTAATTAGTTTCCATCCATTGCTTCTTGTCCTGCCTTCTGGTGCTTCGGAAAATAATTTGACCCCCCTCTTCTTTATGGCGTCCCCTCAAATACCGGAATCCTGCTACCCTGTCCCCCCCCCCCCAGTCCTTCTTTTCTCCAAACTAGCCAAATCCTGCAGCCGTCCTTCGTATGTTTTCGCTTCCATCCTCTTCGATCCTCTTCATTGCTGTTCCTTAAAAGGCCAGGAGGCTGGCATGGTGCCTCTCTTGGCACAATTTATTGATTAACGAAGCGGAAAGGGGAAGTGATTCCTTAATCAGCAGCCGGGCGGTGAATGAGGGCGCCGACTTGTTCCGTTTGAAAAAAATGCCTTCGCTTCTGGTGCCCCTCCGAGAAGGAATGGCCCAACTATATTAAGACACCCTCGCCGGACAATGCTAGTTGCCCGTTACATGATGTCATCTCCTACTCATCCAGGATTAAACCCTGGTTTAGGAGCAGAGAGGTCGCAGGGAGGCATGTAAGTGGCAGTGGAATCGAAGCAATATTTATTTTGGAAGTTGCAACGGGCACTGGAAAAAAAGTGACTTATGACCTTTTTTCACACCTACGACCCAGAATGTGGGTTGCTACGGGTTCGTACTGGTTTGGGCGAACCGGTAGTGGAGTGCTAGCTTCGGTGGCAGAACCGGCAGCGACCCAGGCTGGCCATGCCCCCCCCGAACTGATTCCCTGGTCACCGCTGGTGCTGCCAGCATGGTTTTTTTTTGTCCTTTTTAAATATTCTGCACATGCGCAGAACTATTTACAGGCAATTGTGCACACTGGCAAAGCTCACCCGCAGCGAACCGGCAATAACACTGGCAGCAACCCACTCTTACTACAACCATTGCCGCATCCCTGGCAGTGGTAGGTTCCTCTCCACGTCGGTACCGGTATGCTGCGCCTGGGGCCAGGCATCCTGGTCGTGCATCAGAGGTGGGTTCCTAACGGTTCGCACCGGTTTGGTAGAACTGGTTCGTCAAATCTACCGAACCGGTTAGAAGAGGTTCCACCAGTGGACCCGGAAAGCAGGCCACACCTACAGAAGAGGTTCCAAAATTTTTTGAAACCCACCACTGTCGTGCATGCATGCCGTGCGCACGTGTGCACTCCACCCAGTGCTAGTCGTAACTTATAAAGCCCTTCATGGTATTGGATCTGGGTACTTGAGAGACCGCCTGCTGCCAATTACCTCCCAAAGACCCATTAGATCGCACAGGGTCGGCCTCCTCCGGGTTCCGTCTACTAGCCAATGCCACCTGGCTACTACCCGGGGGAGGGCCTTCTCTGTGGCAGCTCCGGCCCTCTGGAACGAACTCCCCACAGTGATTCGGACCCTCACCTCTCTCCAGGCCTTCCGAAAAGACGTCAAAACCTGGCTGTGCCGGCAGGCCTGGGGTTGATGAGTTCCCCTCCCCTCTCGACCTGTGTGGTTGCGTGATTCTTGCTTATTTTAATTATCTGTATTTTGTTCTATGTTCCCCTTTTCCCCTTTTTGAGTTGTTCGCCGCCCTGAGTCCTTCCCGGAGAAGGGCGGCATACAAATAATAAAATTCAATTCAATTCAATTCACCGCCTCTGCTGCTCGTCCAACACCCAGCTGCTCGTCGGCGGTCGTGCAGGCACCGTGCGCTGTGCTCACATACGCAATTGGCCCGGAACCCACCACTGATCCCCGCACGCACGTAATCAAAATCCAGACCCTTTGCAATTGGTTCATATTTATTTTATTTTATTTGCCATTCAAGGTTTTTTTTTTTTTTTAATACAAATTACATGTGTTATAGGGACAAAGAGGGTCTGTCTTTTTGCATCCTCTCATTTACACTTTCTGCCAAATTATTCCCTTGCATTATTATTTTTTAACTTAAAAAAAAAATTCTTTGAATTTTTATTTTATACACATAAGCACATCAACAGAACACATAAACACATTAACAAAAATAACCACATAACTTAAAAACAACATAGGAACAATAAGTTCCATCGTAGATCATACCGCAGTTCCGAATCGGTTTCTTTCCAGTTAGTGTTTTCCCTTCTATACATTTCTACCTTGCGTTTGTAATCTCGTTATTCATTATCCATTTTTATATACATTCATTTATTTATTTATACTTAGCTACTTATGATCAAGTATTATTTACCTATATTGTGCTTTATATTTTTACTGTCATTTATTCTCTTACATACAGTTCTAGGTATACATTCACATAGTTATTCTTTTTCAATGCCATTCTTATATTGTTATTATTCCATTTATTTATTTATTCCATTATTCCATTTTGCCCACTTTGGACCAGGGGATAAATGGGGAACTCATCAAATTTGCAGATGACACCAAGCTGGCAGGAATAGCCAACACTCCAGAAGACTTAAGGCTCAAGATGCAGAAGGATCTTGATAAACTTGAACATTGGGCTCTATCTAAACAAATGAAATTCAATGGTGAAAAGAGTTAAGGTTCTATATTTAGGCAAGAAAAACGAAATGCACAGGTACAGTATAGGTGGTATCTTGCTCAATAGTAGTAGCTGTGAGAGGGATCTTGGAGTCCTAGTGGACGACCATTTAAATAGAGCCAGCCGTGTGCAGCAGCTGCCAAAAAAGCCAACACAGTTCTAGGCTGCATCAACAGAGGGAGAGAATCAAGATCACGTGAAGTCTTAATACCGCTTTATAAGGCCTTGGGAAGGTTGCTCTCTCTTCTCTGCACTCTTTCTAGAGTCTCCACATCCTTTCTACATCGTGGCGGCCAAAACTGAATGCAAATATTCCATGTGTGGCCTTCCCAAGGCCTTATAATTATTATCTTGGCTTCTTTGTGCAGCCTGGAGATACATAGAGATCAACCTGTTGTTTTGTCTCCTGCAGGAATTGATCTGAAGTCCCCGGAAAGGAGAAGGGTCAGTTTGGAAGATCTCTACGGGGCCCCCATTGTCTCAGGAGTATCTTCCAGAAGATGGAGAAGGACGGAGAAACCAGCAGCGTGCAGGATACTGGGGGAGGGGGAGAAAATGTCCTTCCGGAAGCTCCAGCCCAGGAGAAAGAGAAGCCAACAGACCAGGGCCCAGGTGAGAAAGAAGAGCCCTCAGGTGAGTCCCCGGATGTGAAGGACTCCCAAGAGGGACCCAAGGAGGATCAACGGAAGCCCCTCCACATCCAACACAGCTTCAGCTGCCCAGCAAAAGTGAGCAGGTAATATTCTTCTCCGCTATTTCCATTCATTTGAGGTCCTTCTGCCCGGAGGTCCACTTGCCCAACGGGCAAAGCCATGGTGGGGGGGCATCATCTTTGAAAATGGACTGGGGAGGCGGGGCGCAGGGGTGGAGTTCAGTGGGAAGAAAGGCAAGCGATTGGGTGAGGAGGGGGGTGGGGTTTTTTTGGGGGGGAGGGGGGAAGACTAGTGACTGCCCTGCAACCAGTTGGGCACTTGGGATGGATCCTACGTAGAAAGGACTCTTGACGGTGACCTTCGGCTCTGGGCTACCTGTGATCGGGATGAAGCCACCTGAGGCCTTGAGAGGATAAGGAACCTCTTACAAGGTGTAGAGCAGGAGGAGGAGGAGGAGAGGAGGAGGAGAGGAGGAGGAGGAGGAGGAGGAGGAGGAGGAGGAGGAGGAGGAGGAGGAGGAGGAGGAAGAGGAGGAAAAAGAGATAGGAGCAGAAGGAGGAAGAGAGGAGGAGGAAAAGGAGACAGGAGGAGGAGGAGGAGGAGGAGACAGAAGGAGCAGTAAAAGTGGAGGAGAAGGAGGAGAAGGAGAGGAAGAGGAAAAGGAGACAGGAGGAGCAGAAGGAGGAAGAGGAGGAGACAGGGGGAGGAGCAGAAGGAGGAAGAGAGGAGGAGGAGGAAGAGGAGGAGGAGGAAAAGGAGACAGGAGGAGGAAGAGGAAGAGGAGACAGGAGGAGCAGTAGAAGTAGAATGAGGAGGAAGAGGAAAAGGAGACAGGAGGAGCAGAAGGAGGAAGAGAGGAGGAGGAGGAAGAGGAGGAAGAGGAGGAAAAGGAGACAGGAGGAGGAGGAAGAGGAGGAGGAGACAGGAGGAGCAGTAGAAGTAGAATGAGAAGGAGGAAGAGGAGACAGGAGGAGGAGCAGTAGGAGGAAGAGAAGGAGGAAGAGGAGGAGGAGAAGGAGAAGGAGAGGAGGAAGAAAAGGAGACAGGAGGAGCACAAGGAGGAAGAGGAGACTGGGAGGAGCAGAGGAAGGAAGACCGAAGGAGGAGGAAGAGGAAAAGGAGACAGGAGGAGCAGAAGGAGGAGGAGGAGGAGGAGGAGGAGGAGGAGGAGGGGAGGAGGAGGAGACAGGGGGAGGAGCAGAAGGAGAAAGAGAAGGAGAAAGAGAAGGAGAGGAAGAGGAGATGGGGAGGAGCAGAAGGAGGAAGAGAGGGAGAGGGGGAGGAGGAGGAGAGGAGGAGGAGACAGGGAAGGAGCAGAAGAAAGGGGAGGCAGAGGAGGAGGAAGAGGAGACAGAAGGCCAAGGGGCGTTGGGCAGAACTATGAGCTTGCCGCTGCTCTCTCTGTGGCCCCCTGTGACCACTAAACGGTCGTAACTCGAGGCCTGCCTGTGCCAAGGCCTTTAGGAGCCCGGGGAGCCCACTTTCTAGGCTGCCCTTGTGGGAAGCCTCCATTCCGGGCTTTCTCCCACCTTGCTGCATTTGGGGAGGGGGCCTTTTAAAACCCTCAACCTGTCTCCTCTTTCCCTTTCAGCTTAGGAGATATCCCAGAAGAGACCCCCGGAGCCCCCAGTGCACAGACTCCCCAAGACCCCGTGGCTGCTTCTCCCTCTGCCCCAGAGCCCCCGGCTGCAGAGACCCCCAAACAAGAGGAGAAGGAGAAGGAGAAGGAGGAGGGGGCCCCAGAGCAGGTCCCGGAGCCGTCAGCGGAAGCCCCCAGCCCCACCACCCAAGAGAGTGACAGGACTTTGCCTGAAGAGCCCCTCCCTCCTGTTCCCGAGGCTGCGGGGGCCTCGCCATCCCCGGCAAGCGAAGAGACCCCCGGCCCTGAGGAACCGGGCTGCAGCCCCTACCTCACTCCAGATTTTGGCAAAGAAGACCCCTCCCTGATCTTGGGTAAGGTTGTCAGGGAATTGCTGGTTTCAGCCCCCCCCCCCCCCCCGGAGCGAAAAACTGATGGAAGGAGACCGTGTCCCTTCACAAGTTTCTAGTCCTCATGACTCATGAGGGCAGACGCAGGTCATCCTGGGCCCCTTATGACCGCAATTCGGACCAACATTTCCAATGCTAAATCAAGTTCAATGAAGTCCCTCCCGATTTTATGTCCCTTATTGCAGTGGTTGTTAAGTGAATCGGGTGGTTGTTAAGTGAATCAGGTGGTTGTTAAGTGAATCGAGTGGTAAATCTGGCTTACTCACTCACTTTGAGAGCCGGAAAGGTCGCAATTGGGGGAGTCACGTCACCCCAGGATGTTGCAATCATGGTGATTTACTCAAAGCCTACATTTTGATTACATGATCCTGGAGTATGTCAAGACGGTTGTAAGTGCGAGGACGGGTCGTAGACCACTTTTTTCAGTGCCGTTGTAACTTTGAACGGTCACTACAGAAATGGTCATAAATCGAGGATTCCTGCACCTGGAATTGGATTAACTTCCGCTTCCGAATAAAGGTAGCCCTTGACGGATGACGCTTCATTTTAGTGACTGTTCAAAGTTACAACGGCACATAAAAAAGGAAATTACGACCGTTTTTTTCACACTTACAGCGACCATTGCAGCATTCCCTCCGTCCCTCAGGGATCAAAATTCAGATGCTTGGCAACCGATTCATTTTTATGACCGTTGCAATATCACACCGTCCTTTTTTGCGCCCTTCGGACAAGCAAAGTCGATGGGGAAGCTTGATTCACTTAATAACGGTGCTGTTCAATTCGAAACTGCAGTGATTCGCTTAAAGACTGTGGCAAGCAAGGCTGTGAAACGGGGCAAAGCTCCCTTGACAAATGTCTCGCTTAGCAACATAAATTTGGGATGCCCCATTGCGGCCGTGAGTCGAGGACAGAGAGGAGGGGGGGGGTTCAAGCTATTTCCCAAAGCCCCCGAAGGCCAGAGAAGGAAGAATGGAAGGAAACTGAAAAAGGAGAGATTCAGCCTGGAAATAAGGAGGAATTTTCTGACAGTCAGAGCAATTAACCAGTGGAACTGCCTGCCACCAGAAACTGCAGGAGGTTTCAAGAAGATATTGAGCTGCCATTTGTCGGGGGGTGATGTAGGTAGGGTCTCCTGCTTGGGTGGGGGGTTGGACTGGATGACCTACAGGGTCCCTTCCAATCTGTTAATCTCTACCTATAGTACAGTGGTGGGTTTCAAATTTTTTTTGAATCTGCTCTGTGGGTGTGGCTTCCTTTGTGGGAGTGGCTTGTCAGCCATGTGACCTGGTGGGAGTGGCTTGCCGGCCATGTGTTTTCTCTCTCTCTCTCTCTCTCTCTCTCTCTCTCTCTCTCTCTCTCTCTCTCTCTCTCTCTCTCTCTCTCTTTCTCTCTCTCTTTCTCCTTCCTTTTGTCTCTCTGTCCCTTTTCCCTTTTTTTCTTTCATCTCTCTCTCACTTTTTTTTCTTTCTTTCTTTCTTTCTTTCTTTCTTTCTTTCTTTCCTTCTTTCTTTCTTTCTTTCTCTTTCTCTTTCTCTCTCTGTGTGAGTCTGTGTGTGTGTTTGTGTGTGTGTGTGTGTGTGTCAGTGGTGGGTTTCAAATTTTTTTGGAACCTCTTCTGTAGGTGGGGCCTGCTTTCCAGGTCCACTGGTGGAACCTCTTCTAACTGGTTCGGTAAATTTGACGAACCGGTTCTACCGAATAGGTGCAAACTGGTAAGAACCCACCTCTTGTTATAGTAGCAGCCAAAGAACAAAAGGCAAATTATACCAAGCTAAGTAAGCAAGGGGATAATACCTATTTATTTCATGACGCCATGTTTCCCTACTTTAAACTACAGTATGTGGACTTCAATTCCCAGAATTCCCCACGCCATTTACCCCCATTGGGTACAATGGCTTCACTTAACGGCCATGATGTGTTTGCCACATCTTGTAGTGGCAACATTTTGCTCAATGACTACTGCAAAAACGGTCATGAAAATCACATCATTCCCGTGAGCGACCTGCTTTATGACCATCACTATGTAATGGATAAGCTCCATTGAGGTCGTAAGTCGAGAACTACCTCCATTATCAGTGGAGATCAAATATGACACTCTGGCTGCGGTTAAGAAGGGATTTTTTTCCCTATAACTGATCAGAAGCTCCTTGGGCTAAAATACAGGGAGTCCTCGACTTACGACCACCAATTCTGTTGCTAAGCAAGACAGTGGATTTGGCCTCATTTAATGACCTTTCTTGCTGTTGTTGTTAAGTGAATCAATGCAGCGGTTCCATTAGTCACACAGTTGTTAAGTGAGTCTAACTTTGCTGGTTAGAAGGTCACAAAAGGAGATCACTTGACCCCCTTTTGCGCCCGTCGTAAATACGAGTCAGTTACCAAGCATTTGAATTTTGATCACGTGAACACGGGGATGCTGCAACGGTCATAAGTGTGAGAAACAGTCCTAAGTCACCTTTCCCCACTGCCGTTATAACTTTGACCGGTCGCTAAATGAAACGGTTGTAACTCGGGGACTGCCTGCAGAAATTCCTCTTTCTAATTGTGCCTCTCCTCCTAAATCTGAAGGGAGGCCTTGTTGTGAGACGAAGTTTCAAATGCAGAGAGAGAATATAATCCATGCATTGAGAAGGGGGAGCATCACCTTCTCTTGTGCATATTAATCAATAAAAGTAGAAATGAAATATAGTTTAGAGTTTAATGCCTGATTTGTTCAATCGCTTTTCATGCCTCATTCCATCTGAAAAACTGGAGGTTTTGTTTTGTTTTTTGAGAATTTTTAAAATTGTTCTAGTTAAACAAACAAAAAGCAAAAAATATCATCTTTCGTTACATCTTGTTATCACAATATTTTATTGAAAATTTGTAGAAAATTTTTTTTTTGCAAATATTTACCTCCCCTCCACTGCCCTCCGCACCCGAACCCTCTCCAACCTTCCCCCCCACCCCCCGACTTCCCAGAACCAATACAGGGTATAAATCTTTAACAAAGATGTTCTAAAATAAACTTTAAAAAAAGTTAGTATCCTCTTTCATTTGAGCTTTAACTCCTTTTTTGTTAGGCTAACTCTAAACAGACTATATCATTCCTCGCTTTTTCAATCATAAACTATCTGGAATTTCTTAGTCCCGTATTTATTTTGAATGTAGTCAATCCATCTTCTCCACTCCAGTTTATATCTCTCGTCTGAGTGGTCCTTGAGATATGCCGATATTTTAGCCATCTCTGCTAAGTTTGTGACTTTTAATGTCCATTCTTGAATAGTAGGCAAATCTTCCTTCTTCCAGTATTGCGCCACCAACAGTCTTGCTGCCGTTATTAAATACAAAATCAAGTTAGTCTCTATAACAGTACAATCAGTAGTTATACCTAACAGGAATAACTGAGAATTACATCTTGTTGAAAGCGAATCGATTGGTTACAAATATATTCAGTGCGTTCCTTACACCAGTGTTTCTCAACCTTGGCAACTTGAAGATATCCGGACTTCAACTCCCAGAATTCCCCAGCCAGCATTCGCTGGCTGGGGAATTCCGGGAGTTGAAGTCCGGACATCTTCAAGTTGCCAAGGTTGAGAAACACTGCCTTACACAATCCTTACGTAGGCTTCGTTCAAATCAGGTTGTACATTTTAAGTCAAGAAAGAAAAGTTATGTATTTTACTATCCTTGTACCATAATCCTCATTTGGTTACCTATGTTTAAACATGTTTTTATCTAGAATCATTTATATTAAAATACACAACCACCTACTGGCATTCATTTGCAATTTCAATAGATCTCTAATAACATTGCACCTTTATAACATATTCTAAAATTAATTCGGTTAAGTAAGATATCTAAGCATTTCCCCCCGCATCACACCTATATGTATCATTAAATATTGTCCATTAACATTTCATTGTTATTATTGTAATTAACTAAGGGTTATTTACTGTTTATCTCACCTCTCCAGGCCCACACAATATTATAACTTTATAGCCGTCTTTAAACAATGATTTATTAATAAGATTTATAGGACTTTTCCCTCAATCCCAATTTAGTTAATTACGTGCTAGGAAAATAAACATTAGACATCTAGGACAATCTAAGAGATGTTAACATTTCTACTTGACAATCACCCAAAATATACATTAGCATTTCTATGGCCTGGTTCAGAGATCGGACAGCTGCTTGCCCAGAATGACAATTATTATGCATTATCAGCTGATGATAATGTTATGGCATTATCATTACATACTTCATTCATTAAACATGAAACTCCGTTCACCGAACCTTTAAAAATGTATCACAAATCTTATTAACTGGCACAGATGGCTAATATGGGCTGCTGGCAGCATCCCAGGGATCGACCAGAGGTGGGATTCAGCAGGTTCTGGAGAACCGATAGCGGAAATTTTGAATAGTTCGGAGAACCGGTTAAATTCCACCTCTGGCTGGCCGCGCCCCCATCTATTCTCTGCCTCCCGAGTCCCAGCTGATCAGGAGGGAATGGAGCTTTTACAGCATCCTTCCCCTGCCACGCCCACCAAACCACACCTACCAAACCACACCCACCAAGCCATGCCCACCAAACCACACCCACCAAGCTATGCCCACCAAGCCATGCCCACCAAGCCACGCCCACAGAACTGGTAATAAAATAATAATAATTCCACCACTGGTATTGACCAATACCTAGATGTATTGTTGTTGTTGTTGTTGTTGTTGTTGTTGGTAGTGGTGGTCACACAGTCGGCCAGATGTTCAGACTGGAATTGGCATCTTTGCCCACCTACCGAGTCCTTCTCAGGACCTGAGATAGACGGAAGTGGCTGTTTGAGGGTGTTCGAGGTACCACATCACAGGATGGCAGCTTTTTCCAAGTAAAGCTGGCACTTGCAATTGACTGGCGGGGATTGTGTCAATGCCGAATGGTGTTCAAGGGACGTCCCAGATGTTTTGGGGTTGTAACCAAACCAAGGCACTTATCACTATTGTTTTCTTTGGCCACAGTCGTTCTATTTCTGTTTTGCGGTTCTTCGCGTTTTGTGATGCTCTCTGCTTCTTTCCTCTTCTCTTCTGCCGTCTCAAGCTCTTGCCGTGTCCACTATCCAGATTTGGGTGTGTGTGTGTGTGTCTTTCTTCATTGTTAAGTCAGGGGTGGTATGTGTATGAATTCTCCCCAGCTTCTTCATTTTCTATGACTTTCCCCATCCTGTGGTCCCGCCAGTTCTCGCTGGCAGACAAAAGGGGTTTCTTGCAGATCTTCCAATGCAGCGTTGTTGCTACTTTGCGGTGCCGCTGCTTGTGGTCAGTCTGGGCGATCCTCTGGCCGCTGCTTACCAGGTGATCCCCCGTTTCTTCGGTTCTTTATGGAGATGCCATTTGCTGTCTTTTCAGCTCTGGCCTTGAGTGCATTTGGTCTTCAGACTTGGTCTTGTGCAGAAATATAAATATGGAGTCTCTCTCTATATAGATATACATAATATAGTGGCAGCCATAACTTTCTCTGCCCCTTTCTTTTAAACACCTCCACCCTTCTCTCTCATCTATCTATCTATCTATCTATCTATCTATCTATCTATCTATCTATCTATCTATCTATCTATCTATCTATCTCTATCTATCTATCTATCTATCTAACTATCTATCTATCTATCTATCTATTATCTCTCTCATCTCTCTCTCTCATCTATCTATCTGTCTATCTATCTCTCATCTCTCTTCTTTCTATCTCTCTCTCATCTATCTATCTATCTATCTATCTATTATCTCTCTCATCTCTCTCTCTCATCTATCTATCTGTCTATCTATCTCATCTCTCTTCTTTCTCTCTCTCATCTATCTATCTATCTATCTATCTATCTCTATCTATCTATCTATCTATCTATCTATCTATCTATCTATATCTATTATCTCTCTCATCTCTCTCTCATCTATCTGTCTATCTCTCTCATCTCTCTTCTTTCTATCTCTCATCTATCTATCTATCTATCTCTATCTATCTATCTATTATCTCTCTCATCTCTCTCTCTCATCTATCTATCTGTCTATCTATCTCTCATTTCTCTTCTTTCTATCTCTCTCTCATCTATCTATCTATCTATCTATCTCTATCTATCTATCTATCTATCTATCTATCTATCTATCTATCTATCTATCTATCTCTGTTCTCTCTCATCTATCTCTATCTGTTATCTCTCTCATCTCTCTCTCATCTCTCTCTCATCTATCTATCTATCTCTCATCTCTCTCTTTCTATCTCTCTCTCCTTCTATCTATCTATCTATCTATCTATCTATCTATCTATCTATCTATCTATCTATCTGTTATCTCTCTCATCTAGCTCATCTCTCTCTCTCATCTCTCTCTCTCATCTATCTATCTCTCATCTCTCTCTTTCTATCTCTCTCTCTCCTATCTATCTATCTATCTATCTATCTCTATCTATCTATCTATCTATCTATCTATCTATCTATCTATCTATCTATCTATCATCTATCATCTATCTATCTCTCTGTTCTCTCTCATCTCTCTCTCTCTCCTATCTATCTATCTATCTATCTATCTATCTATCTATCCATCCATCCATCCATCAATCATCCATCCATCCATCCATCCATCCATCCATCCATCCATCCATCCATCCATCCATCCATCCATCCATCTATCTATCTATCTATCTATCTATCTTATCTCTCTCATCAATCTATCTATTATTTTTCCTTTCCTATTGTTTCTTTTTATTTGGGTAATTAATTATTGCTAAATTTGCTGTTTATTTTTTGTTAATTAATATGCATTATGCACACCTTTATAAAATCTATATGCTGTACCTGGTGTGTGTGTGTTTGTGTGAGCGTGTGCACGTGCCCTTACACACACACATACTCACGCACGCATTGTCTTAGCCTGACAGTTCACAGTTGCAACTGCATTGAAAAAAGTGACTTATGACCGTTTCTCACACTTGTGACCACAGCAGCATCCCCATGATCAAAAATTAGGGCCCTTGGTGACTAGCACGTACTTATGACAGTCCCACCGTCCCGGGGTCGTGGGATTGCTGCTTGAGACTTTCCCAGATGGCTTCCCACAAGCAAAGTCAGTGGGGGCAGCCCGATTTACTTAACACCTGCAGTGATTCCCTTAAGAACTGTGGCAAAACAGGTCGTAAAATGAGACACAACTCACTGAACAGCTGCCTTCCTCAACAATGAAAACCTGGGACTCAGCTGTGCCCATAATTAACACTCCCTGTATTGTGAATAATTCTACCCCAATCTCAAAAAGTTTGGGAAATCATGGAAGTCAGCAGAAATGGGATCCCGTAGATAAATCTTCTAGCAGCTTTCTAGATTCTGGAAAAAGAGGGGCAAAATTTGGATCGTAGGTTCCTTTTGGTCCCCAACTCCTGAGACCTGGCCCACTATTGGGCTGTGGCCAGTTTGGAACTGGGCCATAGGAGAAGAAAGAAAGAAAGAAAGAAAGAAAGAAAGAAAGACAGAAAGACAGAAAGAGGGAGAGAGAGAGAAAAAGGGAAGGAGGGCGGGAGGGAGGGAGGGAGGAAGGAAGGAAGGAAAGAAGGAAGGAAGGAAGGAAGGAAGGAAGGAAGGGGAAAGATAGACAGATGCTCCACCACTGGAGGTCTTCAAAGAAGAGATTGGGCAAGGGGAGGGGAGGGGGCAGGAAGGAAGGAGACGTGAGGGAAGGAAAGTTGGGAGAAGGGAAGGAAGGAAGCAAAGAAAGAATGAGATGGAAGGATAGAGAAAGGAAAGGGAAGGAAGAGAGGGAGGGAGGGAGAAGAAAGATAGACACACAGATGCTCCATCATTGGAAGTCTTCAGGAAGAAATTGGGCAAGAGAGAGGGAGGAGGGGGAGGAAGGAAGGGGGAAGTGAGGGAGGAAAAGATGGGAGAAGGGAGGGAAGGAAAGCAAAGAAAGAAGGAGAAGGGAAGGATGGAGAAAGGAAAGGAAAGAAGGAAGGAGAAAGGAAGGATGGAGAAAGGAAGGAGGGAAGGAAGGAAGGGAGGGGAAAGGTAGACACACATCATTGAAGATCTTCAGGAAGAGATTGGGCAGCCATTTGTCTGGACTTCTATCGTGTCTCCTGCTCAAGCAGGGGGTTGGACTAGAAGACCTTTAAGGTCCCTTCCAGACCAGTCCTGTGATTCTGTGATTGTCAACCAATCCAATGTGGGGGCTGGCAAGCCAGGCACAGATTCCCCTCTGTGGCCCATAGATGTCACCCTCTGAGCATGGATGCGCATAGAAAGCTGGTTCGGAGCAGAAATGGTTCCCATGCTCTCTTTTTCAAAGATCTCCCATCTCTCTCTCTCTCTCCCTCTCCCTCTCTCTCTCTTCCTCCCTCCCTCTCCCTCTCTCTCCCTCCCTCCCTCCCTCTCTCTCTCTCTCTCTTTTCCAGACGACACCCCCCCTCCTCCTGCGCCCTTCACCCACCGCATCGTCACGCTGAGGACTGGAGACTTCAAAGAGACTTACAAGCTGAACACAAAGGAGATCCTGGGAGGGTAAGGAAGGTTTCGACCCAGGGGTGGGGTGGGGTCTCCATCACTGGGGGGCTTCAAGAGGAGACCAGACAGCCGTTGGTCTCGCAGGGTACAGGAGAAGGACTGGCTGGGGAATTCTGGGAGTTGGAGTCTACCAGTCTTAAAGTTCCAAAGTTGGACACCTCTGTAGAGGGTCTTCCTGCTTGAGCAAAGGCCTCAAGGTCCTTCCAACCCTACCCTTCTATTCCTTCCCTTCCTTCCTTCCCTTCCTTTCTCTTCCTTCTTTTCTTCTTCTTTTCTTTCTCCCTCCCTCACTCAGATCTTCCTTCCTTCCTTCCTTCTGCTCATCCCCTTCTTATTCTCTCCTTCCCTTCTTTCTTTTCTTCCTTCCACCTTTCTCTTCCTCCCTCCCTCCCCCTCCCTTCTTTCCCTCCCCTTCTTTTCTTCCTTCCATCTTTCTCTTCGTCCCTCCCTCTTCTTTCCCTCCCTCCTTCTCTCTTCCTTCTTTCCTTCCTTCCATCTTTCTCTCCCTTTCTTCTTTCTCTTCCTCCTTCCTTTCTTTTCTTCCTTCCATTTTTCTCTTCCTCCCTCCCTTCCCCCCTCTCTCTCCCTACTTCCCTTCCTTTTCTTTCTTCCATCTTTCTCTTTGTGCCTCCCTCCCTCTTCCTTCTCTCGCATCCTCTCTCTCTCTCTCCTTCCTTCCTTCTCCTTTTCTTTTCTTTCTCCCTCCCTCACCCAGATCTTCCTTCCTTCCTTCTTCTCGTTCCCTTCTCATTCTCCCCTTCCTTCCTTCCTCCCCTTCTTTCTTTTCTTCCTTCCATCTTTCTCTTTGTCTCTCCCTCTTCTTTCCCTCCCTCTTCTTTCCCTCCCTCCTTCTGTCTTCCTTCTTTTCTTCCTTCCATCTTTCTCTCCTTCCCTTTAGTCTTTCTCTTCCTTCTCCCCTTCCCCCTTTTCTTCCTTCCATCTTTCTCTTCCCCCTCCCTTTCTTCCCCCCGCTCTCTTCCTACTTCCCTTCCTTTCTTCCATCTTTCTCTTCCTCCCTCCCTCCTTCTTCCTTCTCTCCCTTCCTCTCTTTTTCCCTTTCTTCCTTCTTCTTTTCTTTCTCCCCCTCCCCCTCTCCATTCTCTCTTTCTCTCTCTCTCTCCTGTCTTCCTTCCTTCTTCCTTTCTTTTGTTTCTCTCTCCCTCCCTCTCGCCCCATTCTCTCTCTCTCTCTCTCTCCTTCTGTCTGTCTGTCTGTCTGTCTGTCTGTCTGTCTTCCTTCCTTCCTTCCTTCCTTCCTTCCTTCCTTCCTTCCTTCCTTCCTTCCTTCCTTCCTTCCTGTCTCCAGAGTGATTCTGGGTGTCTTACCATACCATAAAAATGCAAATATAAAAGCATTCATATTAGCAGAGATTCGGCTCAAGGGTTTTCCCCTCCCTCTCCCTTTCCAGGGGGAAGTTTGGGGAAGTCCGGATTTGTACGGTGAAGGACTCAGACCTCAAGTTGGCCGTGAAGATCATCAAGAAGCAGGGCCCCAAAGACACGGTAGGCCCCTTGAGGGAGATCCGGGGTGGGGCTGGGCAGTGTGGGAGTGGTGGTGGGGGGCTTGCTAGGCCCCCTTCCTCCCCTTCAGTCCCTCCAAGGTCGCTTTTCTCCGGCAGGAAAATGCCCAGGCGGAGATCGACGTGATGAACCAGCTCAACCACCCGGAACCTCATCCAACTCTACGACGCCATCGAGACGCCTCGAGAGATCATGCTCTTCATGGAGTTGTGAGTTGGGGGAGGGGAAGGGGGGGGGGACACACGTGGATCAGAGGCAGAGCCCCCCCCCCATCCTGCATGTACGGGGGGTCCTCGACTTACGACCACAATTGAGCCCAACGTGGAGGTGGCTAAGAGAGACGGCGGCTAAGGGATCTGTGCCCCATTTTCTTCTTCCTTCCTTCCTTCCTTTCCTTCCTCCTTCCTTTCTCCTTCCTTCTTTCTCTGCCTAAAATCAAGCTTCCTTCATCTCTTCCTCCCTCCCTCCTTCCCTCTTTCCTTTCTGCTTCCTTCCTTCCTCCTTCCTTCCTTTTTTCCTCCTTCTTTCCTCCTTCCTTCCTTTCTCCTTCCTTCCTTCTCTGCCTAAGATCAAGCTTCCTTCCTTCCTCCTTCCTTCCTTTTTTCCTCCTTCTTTCCTCCTTCCTTCCTTTCTCCTTCCTTCCTTCTCTGCCTAAGATCAAGCTTCCTTCATCCATTGCTCCCTTCCTCCCTCCTTCCTTCTCTCCTGCAGATCAAACTTCCTTCCTTCCTTTCTCCTTCCTTCTCTGCCTTCGTTCCTTCATCCCTTCCTCACTTCCTCCTTCCCTCCTCTCTCCTCCCTTGCTCCCTTCCTCCTTCTTTCCTTCCTTCTCTCATGAAGAACAGACCCTCCCTCCTTTCTTCCCTCCCTCCCTCCTTCCTTCCTCCTTTCTCTGCTGCAGATCAAACATCCTTCCCTCCCTTCCTCCTCCCCTCCTTCCTACCTTCCTTCTCTGCCTAAGATCAAACTTCCTTCCTCCCTCCTTCCTCTCTCCCACCCTTGTTCCCTTCCTCCTTCCTTCCTTCCTTCCTTCCTTCCTTCCCTCCCTCCCTCCCTCCCTCCCTCCTTCCTTCTCTCATGAAAATCAAACTTCCACCCTCTCTCCTTTCTTCCCTCCCTCCCTCCCACCCTCCCTCCTTCCTTCCTTCCTTCCTTCCTGTGGCCTTCCTGTGGCAGCATAGTGGCTAAAATGCAGGCCAATTCAACTGCTCACTGCCAGCAGTTCGATTCTCACCAGGCTCGAGGTCGACTTAGCCCTCCGTCCTTCCGAGGTCGGTAAAACGAGGACCCAGATTATTGGGGCCAAGAGGCTGACCCTGTAAACCACTCAGTAAAAGCCTCGTGAAGCGGCAAATAAGTCCTGCTTCTATTGCTATGTTGTCCTGATGTTCCTTGGGTGGGTGGGGGGGCACCTTATGAGCCGTCCTGATGCAGCCTTGACTCCCCTCCTCCCCCAGCGTGGAAGGGGGCGAGCTCTTCGAACGGATCATCGACGAGGATTACCAACTGACCGAAGTGGATTGCATGGTGTTCGTGCGGCAGATTTGCGAAGGGATCCTCTTCATGCATCAGATGAGGGTGCTGCACCTGGACCTCAAGGTAGGCAGCCCCCCGGGGGGGGGCAAGGCGGAGCCCCCCCCCAAGAGGGGGAGGGCCAGATGCTACAGAAGGCCAAAGCCTGTGCGGGGAGGAGGGGCGGCGGCTCGGGGCCCAATCCATGGCGGCTTTTGCAAGGGGTCCCGACATCATAGCTTCCTGCAGATGTCTTCCCAGAGTGAACCAGGCTGAATGCAATTCAGTAAGAGAATAACAGAGCTGGAAGGGACCTTGGAGGTCTTCTAGTCCAGCCCTCTGCTCAAGCAGGAGACCTTTACGGAATTACAGAATAACAGAAGAGTTGGAAGGGACCTTGGAGGTCTTCTAGTCCAGCCCCCTGCTCAAGCAGGAGACCTTTACGGAATTACAGAATAACAAGAGCTGGAAGGGACCTTGGAGGTCTTCTAGTCCAGCCCCCTGCTCAAGCAGGAGACCCTACACCATTCTGGATAAATAGTTGTCCAGTCTCTTCTTAAAAACCTCCAGTGAAGGAGGACCCACAAATTAGAACACCATATAATAGGGTTGGAAGGGACCTTGGAGGTCTTCTAGTCCAGCCCCCTGCTCAAGCAGGAAACCTATAACGTTTTAGACAGGTAGCTGTCAAATCTCTTCTTAACCTCCGATGATGAAGTACTCACAGCTTCTGAACGCGAATTATTCCACTGGTTAATTGTCCTCACTGTCAGGAAATTTCTCCTCCGTTCTAAGTTGCTTCTCTCCTTGATTAGTTTCCACCCATTGCTTCTCGTCCTGTCCTCAGGTGCCTTGGAGAATAGTTTGACTCCCTCTTCTTTGGGGCAACCCCTGAGATATTGGAAGACTGCTATCATGTCTCCCCTAGTCCTTCCTCCATCCTTCCTCTCTCCCACCCTTGTTCCCTTCTTCCTTCCTTCCCTCCCTCCCTCCTTCCTTCCTTCTCTCATGAGGGAGTCAAGCTATTCTCCAAGGCACCTGAGGTCAGAACAAGAAGCAATGGGTGGAAACTAATCAAGGAGAGAAGCAACTTAGAACTGAGGAGAAATTTCCTGACAGTGAGAACAATTAATCAGTGGAACAGAAGTTGCCTCCAGAAGTTGTGAATGCCCCAACACTGGAGGTTTTAAAGAAGAGGTTGGATAGCCATCCGTCTGAAGTGGTTGGACTAGAAGACCTCCAAGGTCCCTTACAACTCTGTTATTCTATTCTATTCTATTCTATTCTATTCTATTCTATTCTGAAATTTGGAACTAAATGTTGCAACGGTTGGAAATGAGGAAAAGGAGCCGGAACAGAATATTTTGAGGATTGGAAAATTGGAACTGGATAATACATAGATCAACATAATATAAAGGAGGGTGAGGGATGTGTTAATAAGATGAATGTAGCCATGTGCGAAAAGTAGAAACTGTATTTGTTGTTATGTTAGAATCTGTATGGAAATGACAAAGCCAGAAAGGTCACGCTATGTCCAGTGTTTTTAATGTTTATTCAGTATAAATATTTTTTTTTTAAAAAGAAGAATAACATGACCTACGAGGTCCCTTCCAACCCTGTTAATCTGTAAAGCTCCTGATCTATTCCCCCTCATGTGGTCACTTCTTTTCTCCTTATTCTGCAGCCCGAGAACATCCTGTGTGTGACGGCCACTGGGCACATGGTGAAGATCATTGACTTTGGATTTGCCCGGAGGTAATGTGGGGGATCAGAGTGGCCAGACCTTCCTCTGCCCACGTGCCCAGGACAAACCCATTTTGATTCCTCTCTTGTCCCTCCAGGAGCATCTCCAATATGCTCTGTTCTAGGGGGTCCCTGGTGCTCTCAGATCTTGGTGGTTTTCATGCAGACGTTTCATGACGCAACTAGGGAACATCATCGGTGCTAGAAGGAAGGGAGGGTTTCGAGAGCAGAGGGGAGGAGGAAGAGGAGGAGGAAGAGGAGGCGAGGAAGGGGAAGGGGGAGGAAGACTGTGGGATCCCTGGTGCTCTCTGAGTTTGGTGGTTTTCATGCAGATGTTTTATGACCCAACTAGGGAACATCATCAGTGCTAGAAGGAAGGGAGGGTTTCAAGAGGAGGAGGGAGGAGGAAGAGGAGGCAGGAAGAGGAAGAGGAGGAAGGAAGAGGCATGTGGGGTCCCTGGTGCTCTCTGAGCTTGGTGGTTTTCATGTAGACGTTTCATGACCAAACTAGGGAACATCATCAGTGCTAGAAGGAAGGGAGGGTTTCAAGAGGAGGAGAAAGAGGAGGGAGGAAGAGGAAGGGGAGGGAGGGAGGAAGAGGTGGTTGTGGACAACTGTGGGGTCCTTGGTGCTCTCTGAGTTTGGTGGTTTTCTTGCAGACATTTCATGACCCAACTAGGGAACATCATCAGTGCTGGAAGGCAGTGGGGTGAAGAGGAGGAGGAAGAAGAGAGGGAGGAGGAAGAGGAGAGGAGGAGGAGGAGGAATAGGAGGAGAATGACTGTTGGGGTCCTTGGTGCTTTCTGAGCTTGGTGGTTTTCATGCAGATGTTTCATTACACAACTGGGTAACATCCTCAGTGCTAGAAAGGAGGAGGAGGAGGAGGAGGAGGAGGAGGAGGAGGAGGAGGAGGAGGAGGAGGAGGACTGTATGGTCCTTGATGATCTCTGAGTTCAGTTGTTTTCTTGCAGATATTGTTTCTTTTCTTTTTTAAAAAATATTTTTATTGAACATTTTCCCCCCAGTTTTTTAAAACAATTATCATCTTTGTAACATTTCCACATCGGTATTCCTCCATTACACCATTTTTATCCATACATGGGTACATATATTTCTTTTATACATGATAGTCTATTAATATATTAATTTATCTTCAACACCTCTTATGCCCAAGATATGTATTTATACTGCCTTTATGTATATTAGTCTACTAATGTACTAATTTATATGCAATACACCTGATCTCTATCTATGTGTACATATATTTCTTTTGTACA
Organism: Thamnophis sirtalis; assembly: GCF_051295495.1. Lineage (NCBI taxonomy): Eukaryota > Metazoa > Chordata > Lepidosauria > Squamata > Natricidae > Thamnophis > Thamnophis sirtalis. The sequence continues at coordinate 95,449,100 of NW_028261387.1, forward strand.
TTTTAATCCCTTAGTGTTCTGAGAGAGAGAGAGAGAGAGAGAGAGAGAGAGAGAGAGAGAGAGAGAGAGAGAGAGAGAGAGAGAGAGAGAGAGAGAGAGAGAGAGAGAGAGAGAGAGAGAGAGAGAGTTATATATGTGGGGAAATTTAATCAGATCCCAGGTGCTTCTTATCATACGTGGTGTGGACTTGTGTGAAAGCAAGAAAATATTGGAAAACAATACATACTTGGCTGCAAAAGACGATTAAGCAACATATGGATCTGAAACCAGAAATATTTGTCTTTGGGTATAACGTTGGAGGGTTATGATAAAGGGACTATACATTTAATTTTGCATGTATTGAACAGCAGCAAGGATTGTATTTGCACAAGATTGGGAAAATGTGGACACTCCATCAGATGACGATGTAATTCGGAAAATATTAGACGGTGCAGAGATGGATAGATTGACTTTGAAAATAAAAGGAGGCACGGAGTATTATTTTAGATTTTATGAGTGGTTAGAGATAAGAGGTAGAAATTAGAAGAAGAAAGATGATTGCTAGGTATGAATTAAAGGTAAAGATGGTTTATCATCATAAATATGCCAATATAATTAACAGAATTTTCAATAAGCTAATATAAAGAGAAACTGAGGCAAGCTATTCCGTTAAATTACTACTATTGTTACCAGTAAATGTGCTAATATTTCTTTTTGTTCTCCCTTTGTTTTTCGTTTGCAAATGATATGCCCTGACAATGCGCAGTATTCAAAACGTCCATGAATAAAATAAAATTAAATTTAAAAAGTGCGTGGATTGGAGAAGCATCGTTCGAACATACCGATATCAATTCTTCTCCCCCGTTGCAGGTTCAACCCCCGAGAAAAACTAAAAGTTAATTTTGGCACCCCGGAATTCCTGCCGCCAGAGGTGGTTAGCTACGAGCCGGTCTCCTACAGCAGCGATATGTGGAGTATGGGGGTGATCGCATATATGCTGTGAGTTGGGGTGCAGGGGGGGGAGCACAGGGACCCTAAATCTAGGGGTTTGCAGCATGCACTCCATTGCAAAAATCTCTAAAGCTGGTTTAAGTTAACGAAAAGCACACGAAAACGTTGCAGGAATTAGGTTTGGCCAGCCTAGAGAAAACATGGACTAGGTGTGACATGACAGCAGGATTCTGGTATTTACAATACAATGGCAGAGTTGGAAGGGACCTTGGAGGTCTTCTAGTCCAACCCCCTGCCTAGGCAAGGAAACCCTATACCGTTCCAGACAAATGGCTATCCAACATCTTCTTAAAGACTTCCAGTGTTGGGGCATTCACAACTTCTGGAGGCAATTTCTGTTCCACTGGTTAATTGTTCTCACTGTCAGGAAATTTCTCCTCAGTTCTAAGTTGCTTCTCTCCTTGATTAGATTAGAATAGAATAGAATAGAATAGAATAGAATAGACAGAGTTGGAAGGGACCTTGGAGGCTATCCAACATCTTCTTAAAGACTTCCAGTGTTGGGGCATTCACAACTTCTGGAGGCAACTTCTGTTCCACTGATTAATTGTTCTCACTGTCAGGAAATTCCTCCTCGGTTCTAAGTTGTTTCTCTCCTTGATTAGTTTCCACCCATTGCTTCTTGTTCTACCCTCAGGTGCTTTGGAGAATAGTTTGACTCCCTCTTCTTTGGGGCAACCCCTGAGATATCGGAAGGCTGCTATCATGTCTCCCTTGGTCCTTCTTTCTATTAAACTAGACATCCCCAGTTCCTGCAACCGTTCTTCGTATGTTTCAGCCTCCAGTCCCCTAATCCTCTTTCTTGCTCTTCTCTGCACTCTTTCTAGAGTCTCCACATCTTTTTTTACATCATGGCAACCAAAACTGGATGCAAATATTCCAAGTGTGGCCTTCCCAAGGCCTTATAAAGTGGTATTAACCCTTCACCTGATCTTGATTCTCTCCCTCTGTTGATGCAGCCTAGAACTGTGTTGGCCTTTTTGGCAGCTGCTGCACACGGCTGGCTCCTATTTAAATGGTTGTCCGCTAGGACTCCAAGATCCCTCTCACAGTTGCTACTGTTGAGCCAGGTACCACCTATACTGTACCTGTGCATTTCGTTTTTGAGGAGCTGCCACAAAGAAGAGGGGGTCAAATTATTTTCCAAAGCTTCCGAATGCAGGAAAAGAGAGATAAGGGTGTTGGCCTAGAGGTGGAGCTAACGACACACGATCAGGAGGCTGTGAGTTCGATCCTAGGTTAGAGGCAGATATTTCTCTTTCTGGGCACAATGAGAATGTATCTGCTGAACAAAACTCCGCCTTGGTGACGGGAAGGGCATCCGGCCATTAAACACTGAACTCCATTCAGTTGCCTAGACTCCATCCCGCAAGGGATTATGGGGTTGTTAGAACACGGCGATGATCAGAAGGCAGGAAAAGAAACAATGGATGGAAACTAACCAGGGAGAGAAGCAGCCTGGAATTAAGGAGACATTTCCTGACAAGTCAGAACGATTAGCCAGTGGAACGGCTTGCCACCAGAAGTTCTGAATGCTCCATCCCTGGAGGCTTTTAAGAAGAGGTTGGATAGCCACCTGTTTCAAATGGTATAGGGTCACCTGATGGAGCAAGGGGGGGTGGACTAGAAGACCTTCAGGGTCCCTTCTAGCACTATTCTATTCTAAAAAAGCAATGGATGGAAATTAGTGAAGGAGAGAATCAACCTAGAATAAAGAGAAATTTCCTGATGCTGGGAATAACAAATCAGTGGAACATCTTCCCTCCAGATGTTGCTGGAGCTACTCCACTGGAGGCTTTCAAGAATGAACAACCGTTTATTTGAAATTTTACAGGCTCTCCTGTTTGAGCAGTGGGTTGGACTAGAAGACCTCCAAGGTCCCTTCCAACTCTTCTGTTATTCTGTCATTCTGTAAGGGGCTCCTGCTTGAGCAGAGGGCTGGACTAGAAGACCTCCAAGGCCCCTTTCAACTCTGTTTATTCTGTAATTCCGTAAGGGTCTCCTGCTTGAGCAGAGGGCTGGACTAGAAGACCTCCAAGGTCCCTTCCAACTCTGTTATTCTGTAATTCTGTAAGGGTTTCCTGCTTGAGCAGGGGGCTAGACTAGAAGACCTCCGAGGTCCCTTCAAACTCTGTTATTCTGTAATTCTGTAAGGGTTTCCTGCTTGAGCAGGGGGCTAGACTAGAAGACCTCCGAGGTCCCTTCCAACTCTTGTTATTCTGTAATTCTGTAAGGGTCTCCTGCTTGAGCAGGGGGCTAGACTAGAAGACCTCCGATGTCCCTTCCAACTCTTGTTATTCTGTAATTCCGTAAGGGTCTCCTGCTTGAGCAGAGGGCTGGACTAGAAGACCTCCAAGGTCCCTTCCAACTCTGTTTATTCTGTAATTCTGTAAGGGTCTCCTGCTTGAGCAGGGGGCTGGGCTAGAAGACCTCCAAGGTCCCTTCCAGCTCTATTCTGATTGTTCTGCAGAAGATTTCCTGTTCCCATCTTCTCTCTCTTTGTCTCCCTTCCAGGCTGAGTGGTTTTTCCCCTTTCCTGGGGGACAATGACACGGAAACCCTCAACAATGTTCTCCTGGCGGAGTGGTATTTTGACGAGGAGGCCTTTGAGGGCATCTCGGATGAAGCCAAAGACTTCGTCTCCAACCTGATCATCAAGCAAAAAGGGTCGGTGCTTCGTGGAGCAAACCTCCCAGATAGGCGGAGGGGTCAAGCAGGGAATTAGCATAAGACTCAGTGCCTAAACACTAGAAGGAAAACCCCTGGTCCACCAACCCTGAATGCCTTAGAACAGAGGTCTCCAACCTTGGTTAACTTTAAGACTTGTGGACTTCAACTCCCAGAAACGCTGGCTGAGGAATTCTGGGAGTTGAAGTCCACAAGCCTTAAAGTTAACCAAGGTTGGAGACCCCCTGCCTTAGAACAGGGATATACAATCTTGGCTAACGTTAAGGCTTGTGGATTTCAAGTCCCAGAATTCTCCAGCCAGCATGTGAGATAGGGGGGGGGGGGGCAAGGGGGAGGGACTGGCCCAAAGTCACCCAATCGGCTTTCATGCCTGTGGTGGGATTAGAACCCACAATCTCCTGGTGATTGGCCGAAAGTCACAAGTAAATTTCATGCCTGAGGTGGAACTAGAACTCACAATCTCCTGGTGATTAGCCCAAAGTCACAGCTGAATTTCATGCCTGAGGTGGAACTAGAATTCACCATCGCCTGGTGATTGGCCGAAAGTCACAACTAAATTTCATGCCTAAGGTGGAACTAGAACTCACAATCTCCTGGTGATTGACCCAAAGTCACAGCTGAATTTCATGTCTGAGGTGAAACTAGAACTCACACTTCCCAAAGTCACCCAATTGGCTTTCATGCCTGAGGTGGGACTAGAACTCACAATCTCCTAGTGATTAGCCCAAAGTCACAGCTGAATTTCATGCCTGAGGTGAAACTAGAACTCACACTTCCCAAAGTCACCCAGTCGGCTTTCATGCCTGAGGTGGAACTAGAACTCACCCTCTCCTGGTGATTAGCCCAAAGTCACAGCTGAATTTCATGCCTGAGGTGAAACTAGAACTCACACTTCCCAAAGTCACCCAGTCGGCTTTCATGCCTGAGGTGGGACTAGAACTCACCATCTCCTGGTGATTAGCCCAAAGTCACAGCTGAATTTCATGCCTGAGGTGAAACTAGAAGTCACACTCCCCAAAGTCACCCAGTCGGCTTTCATGCCTCAGGTGGGACTAGAACTCACCCTCTCCTGGTGATTGGTCCACAGTCACCCAGCCAGCTCTCATGCCCGAGGTGGTACTAAACCTCACCATCTCCCAGTTCCTAGCCTGGTGCCCTCATGGGTGGAAACTAATCAAGAAGAGAAGCAACTTAGGAGAAATTTCCTGACCGTGAGGACAATTAGTCAGTGGAACACAATTTGCCTTCAAAAGTTGTGAATGCCCCAACACTGGAAGAAGATGCTGGATAGCCATTTGTCTGGAACGGTATAGGGTTTCCTGGCTGAGCAGGGGGTTGGACTAGAAGACCTCCAAGGTCTCTTCCAACTCTGCTATTGTATTATATTTATCAACTATCTCTATCCATCTAGAGATAGATATTAAAAGAAGGACCAGGGGAGACATGATAGCAGACTTCCAATACCTCAGGGGTTGCCACAAAAGAAGAGGGAGTCAAGCTATTCTCCAAGGCACCTGAGGGCAGAACAAGAAGCAATGGGTGGAAACTAATCAAGGAGAGAAGCAACTTAGAACTGAGGAGAAATTTCCTGACAGTGAGGACAATGAATCAGTGGAACAGAAGTTGCCTCCAGAAGTTGTGAATGCCCCAACACTGGAAGTCTTTAAGAAGATGCTGGATAGCCATTTGTCTGAAACGGTATAGGGATTCCTGCCTAGGCAGGAGGTTGGACTAGAAGACCTCCAAGGTCCCTCCCAACTCTGCTATTGTATGGTATTGTATTGAATCGGTAGGGACCCACCTCTTCCAGAGCGCATGCATGGACGGGATGCGTGCAAGTGAAGCCAGTGCGCACGCTCTCACATACCAGTAGGGAAATTAAGTGAATCCCACCCCTTCCCGTGACTCAGGGGACTCTCCACCCGTCGTAAGTACATGCCAGTTGCCAAGCGTTACAGTTTTGCTCCCCTGGTCATTGGAGACGCTGCAAAGGTGGTAACTCTGAAAGACAGTGAGGACGTCCCTTTTTTTCAGGGTTTTGAACGGCCACTAAACGAACCGTCGTAAGTCGAGGACTGCCTCTAACATCTTCTTTTCTTCCTCCTCTCTTTCCTTCTCCCTTTCTCCCAGCGGGAGGATGAGTGCGGCCCAGTGCCTCCAGCACCCCTGGCTCAACAACCTGGCCGAGAAAGCGAAGCAAGTCAACCGGCGCCTCAAGTCTCAGGTTCTGCTCCGGAGATACGTCATGCGACGCCGCTGGAAGGTAATAGCCAGTTGGGGCCCGGGGGGGGGGGCAGAGGGGCCCCCGGCTGGCCCGCTGCAGATGCTTTGCGGAGTGGTCAAAAGAGTCAAGATGGCGGCCGTGTCGAGTAGAATTGACCCGCCGACTGCTTTTTTTTTTACAGGTAGTCCTCGACTTACGACCGCCAAATTTGAGTGCCCAAATTCGAGGTTGCTAAGTGAAAAATTCATTAAGTGGGATTTGCCTCGCTTTACGACTTTCCCTGCCACGTTGCTAAGGGGATCGCTGCAGTTCTTAAGTTAGGGACTCGGTTGTTAAGTGAAAACGGCTTCCCCATTGATTTTGCTTGTCAGACGGTCGCAATAGGGGGTCGCGTCACCCTGGGGACACCGCGACCGTCGTACATGTGAATCACATGGCCCTGAGGAGGCTGCCATGATTGTAAGGGTGAAAAATGGCTCTGTCGCCCTTTTCCCCCCAGTGCCGTCGTAACCTGGAACGGTCACTAAATGAACTCGTAAATTGAGGACTTACCTGCATTTGTAACCCTGACACAAACTCTTGTCTGGTTTAACTCAAAGGCTGATGGTTTGCAGGAAAGTTTCATCCATGTTTGCCTTTTTTTAAAAAAAAAATTGCCCCTGAATTTTTTTCCTTTTGGTTTCACTTTTGCTGTAACTGAGGGGCATTCTGGGAAAATGAGATCAGGAAGGAACTTTGCTTCGATCTTGGTAGGGAAGCAGAGTGGCTGCCCTTAGGAAAGGCATCTGAATGCTCTGAATAGAATAGAATAGAATAGAATAGAATAGAATAGAATAGAATAGAATAGAATAGAATAGAATAGAATGACAGAGTTGGAAGGGACCTTAGAGGTCATCTAGTCCAACCCCCTGCCTAGGCAGGAAACCCTATACCGTTTCAGATAAATGGCTATCCAACATCTCCTTAAAAACATCCAGTGTTGGAGCATTCACAACCTCTGGAGGCAACTTCTGTTCCACTGATGGATGGACTTCAAAACCCAGAATTCCCCAGCTGCCGCGGGTGGACTTCAATTCCCAGAATTCCTCAGCCAGCTTCCTGGCTGGGGAATCCTGGGAATGGAAGCCCACTCATGTTTTCCAGAGGATTCTGGAAGTTGGTCCGTTTGCGCTGTCTGGGGAATTCTGGGAGCTGAACTCCAATCATGTTAGCTGAGGAATTCTGGGAGTTGCGGTCCATCCCTGCTGGCCAAGGGATTCTGGGAGTTGTGTCTATGCTAGCTGGGGGATTTCCGGGGAGTTAAATCCATCTATGATAGCTAGAGGATTCTGTGACTTGTTGTTTGCCTGTCCTGGCCAGGGGATTCTGGGATTTGAACTCCAACCATGCTGACTGAGGAATTCTGGGAGTTGATGTCCCTTCATGCTGGCTAGGGGAATCTGGGAGTTTGATCCACTCTTGCTGGCTGGAGGATTCTGGGTGTTGAAAATTTACAATACAATACAATAGCAGAGTTGGGAGGGACCTTAGAGGTCATCTAGTCCAACCCGCTGCTTAGGCAGGAAACCCTATACCGTTCCAGACAAATGGCTATCCAGCGTCTTCTTAAAGACTTCCAGTGTTGGGGCATTCACAACTTCTGGAGGCAACTTCTGTTCCTCTGATTAATTGTTCTCACTGTCAGGAAGTTTCTCCTCAGTTCTAAGTTGCTTCTCTCCTTGATTAGTTTCCACCCATTGCTTCTTGTCCTGCCCTCAGGTGCCTTGGAGAATAGCTTGACCCACAAATCTTCTTTGTGGCAACCCCTGAGATCTTAGAAGACTGCTATCATGTCTCCCCTGGTCCTTCTTTAATATCTATCTCTAGATGGATAGAGATAGTTGATAAATATAATACAATAGCAGAGTTGGAAGGGACCTTAGAGGTCTTCTAGTCCAACCCCCTGCCTAGGCAGGAAACCCCATACCATTTCAGACAAATGGCTATCCAACATCTTCTTAAAGACTTCCAGTGTTGGGGCATTCACGACTTCTGGAGGCAACTTCTGTTCCACTGATTAATTGTTCTTACATCTGCTGGCTGGAGGATTCTGGGAGTTGAACTCCAGCCATGCCGGCCAGGGGGATTCTGGGAGTTGAAGTCCAGACAATCTTGAAGCTGCCAAAGAGGACACACTGTTAAAACACACACGTAGATTTGCTCAGTCGTTTTGCAAGTGTGAATTTCCTGGGAGGCTGGATGAGTGGCCTTGTAGCGTTGGCCAACAAGTGCTTGGCCCAGCCAGATTTTGATGTGAATTCGGCAGGCCCGTCACTCTCTGCGTCATCTGACCCCGGAGAGGAATTTTGGGCCGAATACAAGTGAAAATATTTCCAATTTTGCCTCCAAAAACATTACATCCGTCTTCATCTTTCGTTCTGGATTTTGTACACGATCAGAGTGCCTTTCACACAAACCTATAAATAAACCTCCCAAAGCAGTTTAATCCCAGCCATCAAAAATGTCCCCTAAAAGGAAGTTGCCCCCCCCCCAAAAGGGAAAATTAAACAGCAAAGGTGGAATTAATGGGGAAAGTCAGGAAAACAACTGGGGAAAAGTACTAAAACAATAGAACAGTGTTTCTCAACCTTAGCAACTTGAAGATGTCCGGACTTCAACTCCCAGAATTCCCCAGCCAGCGAATGCTGGCCTGGGGAATTCTGGGAGTTGAAGTCCGGACATCTTCAAGTTGCTAAGGTTGAGAAACACTGCAATAGAATTAAAAAGGAGAAAAAAAGATTGGGAAGAAAAGATATAGAAACTACAAAAACAAGAAAAAGGAAGGCGTGGAAAGAAAAGATTGTAAGTGGAGTTCTTGAGAGACTAAGAGAAAATGATTGAAAGAAGGAAAGAAGGAAAAGGAATTACTAGTAGAATAGAATGAAATACGGTGAATATACCCAATGGGTATATAACTAATTTGAGGAAACAGGTTAATATTACTAATTGTGGATAATTACTAAGTGAAATGTTCACTATATAAAATTGGAGGATGTATGTTATCGATGGTAAAACAGAATAACAGATGGAAACGATATGTTAAATTTTGTTTTGAATATACTTTTTTTATTTTTCATTTTCGTAACATATAATCACATGTATACTATTACATAGCCAATATCCTATTGTATTAAGTAGTAATTGCATCAGTTCCTCTTGTCATCAACGCCCAAAAAGATAAAAAACCCATTATTAGCTCTTCTGCTCTCTCATACACCTCTTTCTTCTGCCTCTCTCCTACCTCCTTCCTTCCCTCCATCATCCTTTTCTACTTCCCCTTCCTTTCTCCTTCTCCTCTCTCTTCATTCCACTCCTCCTTCTCCTCCTCATCTTCCCCCTTACCCTCTCTCCTATCCCTCTCTTCCCATCTTTCTTCTCTCTCTGTTTCCCACTCTTCCTCTTTCCTATCCCTCTCTTCCCATCTTTCTTCTCCCTTCTGGTTTCCCACTCTTCCTCTCATTGGTGTATTTCCGCTTCCATATTACTCTACTTCCCCTTCCTTTCTCCTTCTCCTCTCTCTACATTCCACTCCTCCCTTATCCTCCTCAACACTTCCTCCCCTACCCTCTCTCCTATCCCTCTCTTCCTATTTTTCTTCTTTCTTTCTTTCTTCTTTCTTTCTTTCTTTCTTTCTTTCTTTCTTTCTTCTCTCCTCTTTCTTTCTTTCTTTCTTTCTTTCTTTCTTCTCTCCTCTTTCCCACTCTTCCTCTTATTGGTGTATTTCAGCTTCCGAGCAAACTCCATTTTATGTTGATGGTATTTATGCTTCCATATCAATATACTTAACATATCTTAGTTTTAAAGAAGAAATAAGAGAAGACAGTATACATGTGCAATCATATTACTTTAAAATCTAACACCCCTCGTCAAGCCTAATATAAATCCCTCCCTCCCACCCTACCCCCCAACCCCCCCCCCCCCCCAGCCTTCCTTCCCCCGACTTCCCAGAACCCATACACGGTATAAATCTTTAACAAAAACAGTCTAAAATGATCTGTTAAATTTGATTACCTTGGAGAGGCAAATAAGAATATTATTTATATAAAGAAGAAATTAAAGCTAAGCTGGAAAATAGGGAAAGAAAATATAGATGACTGGCATGTCAAATGTGATGTAAAATGAACTAGGCAGAACAGAAGATGTAAAGTGGAAAAATGGGGACACGAAGTTAAAATATGTAACAAAAAATAATGCCCCCCCCCCAAAAATCCACAGCAATGACACACACACCCCACTCCCCAGACCCGAGGGCTTTCTCTCCCACTCATCAGCCAAGCTTTGATGCAGACAGTCCTCCACTTATGACCAAAACCGACCTCAAAATTTCCACTGCTAAGCGTGACAGTGATTGGCCCAAAGTCACCCAGCTGGCTTTCATGCCTAAAGCAGGACTAGAACTCACAATCTGAAACGTTGTGCCCTTCTATCACCTTCCTTGCCACTGTCGTTAAGTGAATCGCTTGCGGTTGCCAAGCCTGTCATACAGTTGTTAAGCGAATCCAGCTTCCCCCGTGGGCTGTGAACGGTCAAACAAGCGGTTGTAAGTTGAGCATAATGATAAGCACATTGTAAAATATGCTATCTGCTTCTTTCTGGTTTTTAAGACACGGGAAAAGGGGGGATCTAAGTCCTTTCCCTGGATAAACTCCCAGCTCCAGGCCGAGCCAGCTCTCCCTTCCTCCCAGCAGGAGCTGGGAAAAAGTATCTGCAAAGTGATTTTTAAAATGCCAAGTCTCAGTTTGCAGAATTCATTTGTCTTGCCGGATGCTCCTTCGCAGCCCGGAGGCTTCCTTGGAAATTGTCCTTGGAAAGCAGAATTTTCTGCCATGCAATCTGATTTATCTAGCTGTGCCTGGACTCCTATTGACCTTGATGAAGAAGGACTAGGGGAGACATGATAGCAGTCTTCCAATATCTCAGGGGTTGCCACAAAGAAGAGGGAGTCAAGCTATTCTCCAAGGCACCTGAGGGTAGAACAAGAAGCAATGGGTGGAAACTAATCAAGGAGGGAAGCAACTTAGAACTCAGGAGGAATTTCCTGACAGTTAGAACAATTAGTGAGTGGAACAGAAGTTGCCTCCAGAAGTTGTGAATGCCCCAACACTGGAAGCCTTTAAGAAGATGTTGGATAGTGGAACAGTGTAGGGTTTCCTGCCTAGGCAGTGGGTTGGACTAGAAGACCTCCAAGGTCCCTTCCAACTCTGCTATTGTATTGTATTTATCAACTATCTCTATCCATCTAGAGATGGATGTTAAAAGAAGGACTAGGGGAGACATGATAGCAGTCTTCCAATATCTCAGGGGTTGCCCCAAAGAAGAGGGAGTCAAGCTATTCTCCAAGGCACCTGAGGGCAGAACAAGAAGCAATGGGTGGAAACTAATCAAGGAGAGAAGCAACTTAGAACTGAGGAGAAATTTCCTGACAGTTAGAACAATTAATCAGTGGAACAGAAGTTGCCTCCAGAAGTCGTGAATGCCCCAACTGGAAGTTTTTAAGACGATGTTGGATAGCCATTTGTCTGAAACAGTATAGGGTATAGGGTTTCCTGCCTAGGCAGAGGGTTGGACTAGAAGACCTCCGAGGTCCCTTCCAACTCTGCTATTGTATTGTATTGTATTGTATTGTATTGTATTGATAGTCTCTGAGCTTGGTTGTTTTCTTGCAGACTTTTGTTGACCCAACTAGGTAACATCATCAGTGCTGAAAGGGAGGAGGAGGAGGAGGAGAAGCGGGGAGGGGGGGAGGAAGAGGAGGAGGAGAACGAAACTGTGCAGTGCTTGGTGCTCTCTAAGCTTCATGGTTTTCCTGCAGACATTTCATTGCCAAAGCAGGTAGCATCATCAGTGTTAGAAGGGAGTGGGCTTTGTAGAGAAGAAGAGGACAAAGAGAATGGGAGGAGGAGGAGGAGGAGGAGGAGGAGGAGGAGGAGGAGGAGGAGGAGGAGGAGGAGGAGGAGGAGGAGGAGGAGGAGGAGGAGGAGGACTGGGTGATCCCTGATACTCTGAAGCTGGCGGTTTGCTTGTAGCTGTTTGATGACCCAACATCAGATAATAACATCAGTGCTAGAAGGAAGAGAGGGTTTCAAGAGAAGGAGAGAGGAGGAAAAAGAGGAGGGAGGAAGAGGAGGGAGGGAGGGACGAAGAGGAGGAGGAGGGGGGGTGGACAACTTTGGGGTCCTTGGTGCTCTCTGATTTTGGTTGTCCTCTTGCAGGCGTTTCATGACCCAACTAGGGAATACCATCAGTGCTAGAAGGAAGGAGGATTTGCCCTGTCAGTGTTGGTGAGAGTGAGGCTGCTGTTCACTGTGCGATTGTCCGCCTGAGTTGGTAGTCGCTTGATTGGCGTCTTGTTTTCAGGCAGGATTGCAAGCCACACATGTAAACAAAGAGCAAACCCCACTCCCTTCTACCACTGATGATGTTACCCAGTTGGGTCATTAAACGCCTGCAAGAAAGCAACCAAGCTCAGAATGCACCAAGGACCCCATAATCATTGTCCTCTTTCCTCCTCCTCCTCCTCCTCCTCCTCCTCCTCCTCCTCCTCCTCCTCCTCCTCCTCCTCCTCCTCCTCCTCCTCCTCCTCCTCCTCCTCCTCCTCCTCCTTCTCCTTTCCACACACACTACTCCCTTCTAGCAGTGATGATGTTACCTAGTTGGGTCATGAAATGTCTGTAAAAAAACCACCAGACTCAAGAGGGCACCAAGGACCCCATAATCATTGTCGTCCTCCTCCTCCTCCTCCTCCTCCTCCTCCTCCTCCTCCTCCTCCTCCTCCTCCTCCCTCCTCCTCCTCCTCCTCCTCCTTCTCCTCCTCCTCTCCCCTCTCCCCTCTAGAGCTAATGATGTTATGTAGTTGGGTCATGAAATGCCTTCAAGAAATCAGGCTCAGAGAGCATCGGGCCCACAGTCATCATCATCTCCTCCTCCTCCTCCTCCTCCTCCTCCTCCTCCTCCTCCTCCTCCTCCTCCACCCCAACCCCCCCTCCCTTCTAGCACTGATGTTACTACCTAGCTGGCTCATGAAACGTCTGCAAGAAAACCGCCCAGCTCCCGAGAGAGCGTGAAATCCTGAGCTACATTCTCTTCTTCGGCTTCTCATTGTCCTCTTCCCCCCCAACAGAAAAACTTCATCGGCGTTTGTGCTGCCAACCGATTCAAGAAATCACCAGCTCCGGATCCCTGACCGCGCTCGGGGTTTGAACTGGGGGGGGGAGCGGGGAGGTGTTGAGGGACATGGTGGACGCAGTACCCCGCCAAAGAGGAACGAAGGGGAACCACCAGCCCAGAGCTTGGAGAGTATTGTGTTGTGTTGTGCCCTGCCATCCAGGGATTGCGTAGTGGGGGGGAGCCACGGGACTCTTCACTGGACAGCAGAGCCCCGGAGCATGGGACCTGGCGGTGCATTGATGCTCACCACCACCACCACCCCTCCGTACGAAGCCTGCCCAGTCTCCTGCCTCTGCCTACCTGGGCAGGTGAAGTCCTTGCCCGCTCTCAGCTGGCTTGACCTTCGCCAACCCCCAGCGCTGCTTGGAAGGATTCTCCCGCTGAGAACACCTTAGGACTCTCAACGTTGCGCGCGGCGCCATCCGCGCACCCTTTCCCGGAGCTCCGGCTGCTTAAAGGACCCTTCTACCCTCGCCGCAGGGGGGCCGGGTCCCGCTGGGGACATCTAGACGTGTCGTTCGTCGGGGCAGAAGAGGGTCCTGGCATCCCCCCCCCGCTGTTGGGCGTCTCCTCCCGTCAGAAGATACCCAAGGAAGCTCATTTTGAAATCTGGATTCTCAGATCCCCGCAGACGGGATCCCCTGCATACCTTCCTGCCATGGCTTTGGGTTTTTTTGGGGGGGGGGGATAGGCAGAGGGGGGGGCAAAGGACTGTTGGAAGTTTGGCTACGCAACCCCTGCTTGATTGCGTTTTTTTTTTCTTTTCCTCCACGGAGAATTTCTTCTGCTTTTGTCCTTTGTAAAACGGTTTCTTTGCTTAAAAGTTGGAGTGGAAGTGTTACTGGAGGAAATTCACTGACACCCCACCACCCCCAAGCAGTTCCCAGCCCTGGGCAGGTCCGTGAGTCTCCCTTCTGAGCTGGGAGGGTCCCCAAAAGCTTCCTCCCCATCAGGAGGGCCACGCGGAGCCCCCAAAGCCCCCCCCCCCTTGGCACGTCCTCCAGAGGCTAAAAGGAGGATGGACACTCAGGAGTGGGAAAAAAGTCAGTTTCTACATTTAGGCAAGAAAAACGAAATGCACAGGGACAAGATAGGACGCTGGTACTCAAACTCCGGCCCGCGCGGGCCAGATACGGCCCGCCAATACAAATTATCCGGCCTGCGGAGTGGTGGGATTCAGCCCCCGCCCCTTGCCCCGCCCCTCACCACCGGCCTTATCTTCCAGCGATCATCCACTGCGGCTGCCTCAAAGTTCCAGTTGATGAAGAGAGCCATGTTGGCACATCTGGGAAAACCCTAATCTGAAAGCTTTTCCCCACCAGGTTGAAAGTTGAAAGTCCCCCACACCCACAAGTCCATCCCATGGTCCAATCTCCCACTGCCACGCTGCAGCTTCCGCCCATCCAGTTCCGGTTAGGTGCAGAGACAAAGAATGATGACCTTGAGTTTCTAAGAAGGATGTTGTTATGGCTGCATATCACCTCACTCCGCACAATCCCCCCTCCCGTTTTTTCCCACCATTGGAAATGCCTAGTAGAACAAGAGAAAGTCCGTCACAAGTGCTGACCAGTGCTTTAAAAGTCTTTAAATTAAAAAAGGCTTTTAAAAAACAGCCTTTCGGGATCTTTTTCACAGCCGTGTGACCCAGGGGCTGGTGAGTGAGGAGGGGAGGGGCAGGCACAGCAAGGAGAAAGGAAAAATGGACTGCTAAATTGCCCAACCAGTCACAAGACCACCTAGCTACGCCCAGCCAGCCAGTCCACCACCCCCTAACAGTCCGAGGGAGCATGAATGAGCCCCGGGTGTTGTCATAGGTGGTACCTGGTTCAAGAGTCGTAACTGCTAGCTAGACGCAGTGTTTCTCAACCTTGGCAACTTGAAGATGTCCGGATTTCAACTCTCAGAATTCCCCAGCCAGCATTCGCTGGCTGGGGAATTCTGGGAGTTGAAGTCCAGACATCTTCAAGTTGCCAAGGTTGAGAAACACTGCGCCAGAAGGATCTTGGCATCCTAGTGGACAACCACTTAAATAGGAGCCAGCCGTGGGCTTCCTTCCCCACCAAGCACAGAACCAGTCGTCAAAAAAATGTGAATTCCCCCCCCAAAAAAACTGGCCATTGCACGACCTCAACGGAAGAAGGGCCGCCATTCCTTCGAGGGGGGACGAAAGCCCATCTCTGCAGGAACCCCGTAAGGCACCAGCTCATCTCTTCGTCCCCGGGAAGCCTAAAAATATAAAGAGGTGTGTTTTTTTTTCTCTTTTAAAAGGAAAAAAAATAAGCCAACAAAACACATCGACTGAAGCTTCTCAGGCTAAAATCTAAAATTGACATTCCCGGGGAGGGAAAAAAAGACACACGTTGCAGCCTAGGATTTAAAACATATGAGGGATGGTTGCAGGAAAGGGGTAGGGGGCTTCTCGGCACACAAAAAAAAAACACCTGTGTGTGTGCGTGTGTGTGTGTATTTGCACTTAAATAGATCTGCGCAGGCGCAAACATTAAAAAAATGATCAAAAAATTACATTTCTGCAATGAAAATTGTACGGCGCGTGCGCAGAAGCGAAACCGGTTGAAGGGCGTGGCAGGCCTGGGTTTTACTGCCAGTTCCAG
>NW_028261387.1:95469819-95475215 GCF_051295495.1 Thamnophis sirtalis
AGGAAAGAGAGAAGGAAAGGAAGTAGAGAAGAAGGAAAGGAAAAAGAGAAGAAGGAAAGGAAAGAGAGAAAGGAGGAGAGGAGAAAGAGAAGAAGGAACAGAAGGGAAAGGAAAGAGAGAAGGAAAGGAAAGGAGGGGAAGGGGAAGGAAAGAGAGAAGAAGGAAAGGAAGGGAAGGGAAGAGAGAAGAAGGGAAGGGAAGAGAGAAAGAAGAAGGAGAGGAAGGAGAGAAGAAAGAAAGGAAAAAGAAAGAAAAGAAAAGAAAAGAAAAAAAGGAAAGAAACAGAGAAGAAGGAAAGGAAAGATCTGGAGAAATCCATCCGAGCAGATTCTTCAGCAGATCCCTCGGAATTTCCCAACGTGGGTCAAAAAGGGCAACTCCTAAGAAATGGCTCCTGCCCATATAAAGAAGGCAGCCGGGCGGCTCCTCCCCGTTTGTCTGTTTGTCTCGCAGAGAAACGCTGCAGAATCCCAAACGGCCGGGGGGTGGGTGGGGGAGGGGGGCGGGCAGAGGCCTTCTCAGGCTGGCCGAGCCCCTCGCTCTCTGGGAAGGCCAGGCCACCTTTCAAGCGCCCTGAGCCCACTTCTGGCACCTGGGAGTTGTGGCTGAGTTGGGTGGACCTTCGGCATTGTGCCATCTGCTTCTGCGCTGCCCTTGGAAGGTTTTGGGAGTTGGCTGGATTAGCCCCCCCCCCCCCCCCAGTTAGTTACATTGGCATCTTGCAGATGGTGAGGAAGCAGCCACGATTTAGGCATCAAGCGAAACCTTTGGGTTTGTTGTTTCTTCCACTCGGTCTTAATTCTTGGAAACTGACTGGAACATGTCAGTTTTTCTTGGCAAAGTTTCCAGGAATGGGATGCCCGGCATTTCTGCCCTCACCCAGCTGGCTTTCATGGCAAATACAGGACTAGAACTCTCCGTCTCCTGGTGATTGGCCCAAAGTCTCCCAGATGGCTTTCATGCCTAAGGCAGGACTAGAACTCACCGTCTCCTGGTCATTGCCCCAAAGTCACCCAGATGGCTTTCGTGCCTAAGGCAGGACTAGAACTCACCGTCTCCTGGTGATTGGCCCAAAGTCACCCAGATGGCTTTCATGGCTAAGGCAGAACTAGAACTTACCGTCTCCCGGTGATTGGCCCAAAGTCACCCAGTTGGCTTTCATGGCTAAGGCAGGACTAGAACTCACCGTCTCCCGGTGATTGGCCCAAAGTCACCCAGTTGGCTTTCATGGCTAAGGCAGAACTAGAACTTACCGTCTCCCGGTGATTGGCCCAAAGTCACCCAGTTGGCTTTCATGGCTAAGGCAGAACTAGAACTTACCGTCTCCCGGTGATTGGCCCAAAGTCACCCAGTTGGCTTTCATGGCTAAGGCAGGACTAGAACTCCCCGTCTCCTGGTGATTGGCCCAAAGTCACCCAGATGGCTTTCATGCCAAATGCAGGACTAGAACTCCCCGTCTCCTGGTGATTGGCCCAAAGTCACCCAGATGGCTTTCATGCCAAATGCAGGACTAGAACTCTCCGTCTCCTGGTGATTGGCCCAAAGTCACCAAGCCGGATTTCATGCCTAAGGCAGGACTAGAACTCACCGTCTCCCAGTGATTGGCCCAAAGTCACCCAGATGGCTTTCATGGCTAAGGCAGGACTAGAACTCTCCGTCTCCGGATGATTGGCCCAAAGTCACCCAGCTGGATTTTGCACCGAAGGCAGAACTTACAACCCACAATTTCTCAACTTCTGATTAAGTGACTTCAACCACTTTACTCTCCTAAAGTAGTTCTCAACAACCATGCTAGTATTTTATTCTTTGACTGATCTTCCTTCTTTCCTTTCTTCCCTCCCTCCCTCTCCACCTTCCTTCTCTCCTTCCCTCACCCTTCCTTTCCTCCTTTCTTCTGCTAGTTTCCTTTCTTCCTTTCCTCTCTCCAGTTTTCCTTCCTTCCCCCATCCTTCCCTTCTCCTTTCTTCCTTCCCTTCTTTCCCTTCCTTTCTCCCTCCCTTCTTCCATACCCTTCCTTCCTTCCTTTCTCCCTCCTTTCTTCCACTTGTCCTTCCTTCCTTTCTCCCTCCCCTTCTTCCACATCCTTCCTTCCTTTCTCCCTCCCTTCTTCCACTTGTCCTTCCTTCCTTCTCCGACTGCCTTCCTTCTACTATTTCTTTGCTTCCTCCCTCCCTCCCTCATCTTGTCTGTCCTTCCTTTCTTCCTCCCTCCCTCCCTCCCCACATCAGCTGCAGGAAGCAAGACAGAGATTGAGAAAGTCTGCAAGGGATTCTTGAGACAAGGAGGGAGGTCCAGATTCCCCCATCGCTCACAGGCCCCTTGCCAACTTGTACAAAACTCCTTTCTTCTTTCTGCCTCTCTCCCTCGCTCTCTCTCTCTCTGTGTCTGGCAGGAAGGATCTCCAAAGGTCTCCTGACCTCCCCATCCCAGATAATGAAGAGCAGGGAGGCAACTGGGAAGGGATCCACACAGGCCCTTTAGCCAAGATCCCAAAAACAAGGAAGCTGCGGGAAATTAAGGAAGGGGCAGCCCTGAAGGTCTCCCTCAACTCCCAAAGCCACATTTGACGATCGCAGGCTGGGAAAGTCCTCTCCCTTCAGGGCTTCTGCCCGAGACGTCCCTTCGTCAATCCATCCGATTGACCAAGAAAGGTCAACCCTCCCTCCCTCCACTTGTCCTCCCTCCCTCCCTCCCTCCCTCCCTTCCTTTTCCTTCTCCTTCTTTCTCCAACTGTCTTCCTTCTCTTCCTTCCTTCCTTCCACTTGTCCTTCCTTCTTTCCTTCCTCCCTCCCTCCCTTCCTCCACTTGTCCTTCCTTCCCACCTTCCTTTTCCTTCTCCGACTGCCTTCCTTCTATTCTTTCCTTCCTTCCTCCCTCCTTATCTTCCTCCACATCTGTCCTTCCTTCCTCCTTCCTTCCTTCCTTCCTTCCTTCCTTCCTTCTCCGAATGCCTTCCTTCTACTATCTCCTTCCTTCCTTCCTTCCTTCCTTCCTTCCTTCCTTCCTTCCTTCCTTCCTTCCCTCCTTCCTTCCTTCCTTCCTTCCTTGGCCAAGATTTCCCTTGGTAAATCCATCAGATAAGAATGAGAAAATGTAGCTATGATTTAAAAACTATATGAAATGATGTTTGACCCGGCTCGCACTTTGTCCAAAAAATATGAGGAGGGGGATTATAATGGAATTGTTATATAAGTTTTATTTTATTTCTCTTATATATATAGTTACAGGTATTCATTCACAGAGTTATTATTATTCTTATTTATCTTCTGCAGAGATGCGTTTTTGCTGTGAGTTTTTGCTGGGAGACCCCAAACTTGGTTTAACCATGGTTCCGAAGAAAATCCCGCTTTGTGTATGATTTTCATAACTCTACACGTAGTCTTTGTCTTAGAACGCTTCATTTAGCGACCATCGAAAGTTACAGTGGCGCAGAGGAGAAGAGAGGAACGGGAAGAGAAGGAAGGAAGAGGAAGAGAGAGGGCAGGAGGAGGAAGAGGGAGAGAGGAGTAGGGGAGAGGCAAGAAAAGGGTAGGAGAGGAGGAAGGAAGGAAGGAAGGAAGGAAAGGAAGGAAGGAAGGAAGGAAGGAAGTAGAGAAGGGAGAGAGGCTGAAAAGAAAAGAAAAAAAATAGGGTGGTGATAATAAAAAATAGGTGTATGGGATGGTAAGCAAAGCAAACCAGAATGTCTATTTTAACCTTTTACGGGGAAAACAAATATGTAAAAATGATAAATAAGTATAATAACTCTGTGAATGTATACCTGTAACCAGTGGTGGGTTTCAAAATTTTTAGAACCTATTCTGTAGGTGTGCCCTGTTTTGTGGGAGTGCTCAGTGGTCATGTGACTGGGTGGGTGTGGCTTGGTGGGCATGTGACCGGGTGGGCATGGCCAACTTGGAAAATGTGGTGAAACTCACTTAACAACGCTCTTGCTTAACAACCAACATTTTGGGCTCAATTGTGGTCATAAGTTCTTTTTTCTTTTTCTCTCTCTCTCTGTCACTCTCACTCCTTCCTTCCTTCCTTTTGTCTCTCTCCCCCTCTTTCTTTCTCTTCTTTCTTTCTTTCTTTCTTTCTTTCTTTCTTCTTTCTTTCTTTCTCTTCTCTCTCTCCCACTTCCTTTTTCTTTCTTTTTGCTTTCTCTTTCTATCTTTGTCTCTCTTTTTTCCTCACTCTCCCTCTATTCATTCCTTCCCTCCTTTCTTGTGTGTATCTCCCTTCCTTCCTTCCTTCCTTCCTTCCTTCCTTCCTTCCTTCCTTCCTTCCTTCCTTCCTTCCTTCCTTCCTTCCTTCCTTCCTTCCTTCCTTCCAAAAGGTATGCTAAATTTCACGAACCGGTTCTAGCGTACCGGTGCGAACCGGGAGAAACCCACCCCTGCCTGTAACTATATATAAGAGAAATATAATAAAACTTATTTAAAATATGAAAGTTCAAATGGCGCTGAAAAAAAGGGACTTATAACTGTTTTTCACTCTTACGACCATCGCAGCATTCGGAGGCTCGGCAACTGGCATGGACTTATGACAGTTGAAGTGTCCCGGGGAGTCTCAAAGTCCCCTTTTGCAACTTTCTGAGAAGTCAGTGGGGAAGCGGGATTGACTTATAACAATTCATTTAGTGACCGTTCACATTATAAGGCCACTGAAAAAAGTCACTTATTGACCATTTTTCACACTTGCGACCAGTGCCGGATTTAGATGAAAAGAGGCCCTAGGCTATTCCACTTATGAGGCCCTTTCACCTCCCATTTTTAAGTTTGTAAATTACACGAGAGACAATAAAATACATCATTACTGTGATATATATCAATATATATCAATATATATAGCTGGCCTCCCGACGGAGGGCGGCTCTGCTCTGCGGCAAAGGCAGCGAGGCCAGCCGCCTCCCCTGCTGCGCTCAGCTGCCCGGCTCGGCCCCCTTGCCCTCACCTGCCTGGCCGCTGGTGGGCTCCGCGTCGATGGGGCGGCTACTGGGAGCGGCCGCGCCTCTCGCCCGACCGCCGGTGCCGGGAACGTGGGCGGGCTCCCCAACTGCCGCGGCGCTGGAACGATCTTAACCAATACATGTTTATGTTTGTTTATTAGTCATATGCGTAGAATTTCTCCTTATTTTCGGTTCAGTGTTTTAGTGTTCACTGTTTTTAGAATAGTGTAATTTTAATTTTGCTAACAATTTGAATGTAGGCCCCTCTTGATCTCGAGGCTCTAGGCTGAAGCCTAGTTAGCCTATAGGGAAATCTTGTGACCTTCTCAACATCTCCTGGGCCTCGTGATTGACATTTGGATGCTTGACAACTGACTCGCATTTATGACCGTTGCAGTGTCCCGGGGTGACATGATCCCCTTTTACGACCGTCCGACAAGCGAAGTCAATGGGGAAGCCGGATTCGCCT
>NW_028261387.1:95475415-95543010 GCF_051295495.1 Thamnophis sirtalis
CGGCCCTTGTAGCAACTCCTCCTTCAAAGGGCAAAGAATTTGTCAGTGCCAAGAGCTCTGGACAATTAGCGTTCCTCCTTCCTTGCCCCTCTGCCCATCTGGCGGGGAGTTCCCTCCTTCTCCTGCAGCCTGCCCAGAGGTCAGGAGACACCGACCCCCTCTTCCCATCCCTCCGTTTCCTGCCCCAAGATCCGTCGTCGTCCCCCCCCCCCCCGCCAAGCTGGTCTCTCCTGCCGTTTGGAGCGACGGACAAGGAGAGGAAAGGGTTTGCAGAGAGGATTAGATTAGCTTAACAAGAGCTCCATCCCTGGAGGCTTTCAGGAAGAGAGACTGGACTGCCATACGTCGGAAACCCTGCTTGGGAAGAGGTTGGACTAGATGACCTCCAAGGTCCCTTGCAACTCTTGTTTCTCTGTAGCTGTAAGTTGAAGGGAGTCTTCATCTTGTAGTAAGACCCGGGCTTAGGAGCGAGCGACCCTGGCCGCCCCCGCGCGGGCTGGCTCGGGGGGCTGCGGCGCCTTCCCAGCGAGCGGGGAGCAGCTGCGAGGCAAGGCTGCGTTCCCAGCGCTGGGGGCGAGGGAGGCCGGGCCGGGTGTGTGGGAACCAGACAGCCCGGGCACAGATCATGTAAGGGGGGGGGGCTTCCTCCAGCGCCCCAGGGAGGGTCCGGCCCCCTCTTCCCACCCGCGGACGCCTGCAGCGGCTCCTCCGGCCCGACTCGGATTTTTGCGCTGCTGGAGCGAAGCGAGGAAAGAACCCTGCGTGGAAGCCCCCGCCAGTCGCTGTCTCTGCCTCCCGCGTGGGAGTGGGTCTTGGCTCCTTTGGCCCGGCGTCTTCCGCCCCCGCCCCCGGCCGCCGCCAGCCTGGAAGCTGCGTTCACACAATGTAGAAATAATTCAGGGTTGATCCGTGCGGACTCAACTAGGGATAAGCGGGAGTGAGGTTGGAGGAGGAGGAGGAGGAGAGAGGAGGAAGAAGACAGTTTGCATCCTCAGAGGTCCCTGGGCTTGGGGGGACCCAAACTATGGAACAACCTCAGTGATAGAAGGGAGTGAAGTTGGAGGAGGAGGAGGAGGAGGAGGAGGAGGGGAGGGGGAGGAGGGGAGGAGGAGGAGGAGGAGGAGGAGGAGGAGGAGGAGGAGGAGGAGGAGGAGGAGGAAGGAGGAGGGCTGTGGGGTCCTTGGTGTTCTCTGAGCTTGATGGCTTTCTTGCAGACGTTTCAGGACCCAACTAGGTAACATCATCAAGGAAGGAAGGAAGGAAGGAAGGAAGGAAGGAAGGAAGGAAGGAAGGAAGGAAGGAAGGAAGGAAGGAAGGAAGGAAGGAAGGAAGGAAGGAAGGAAGGAAGGAAGGAAGGAAGGAAGACTGTGAGGTCCTTGGTGCTCTCTGAGCTTGGTGATTTTCTTGCAAATGTTTCATGATCCAATTAGGGAACATCATCAGTATTAAAAGGGAGTGGGGTATGTGAGGAGGAGGAGGAGGAGGAGGAGGAGGAGGAGGAGGAGGAGGAGGAGGAGGAGGAGGAGGAGGAGGAGGAAAAAGCGGAAGGAGAAGGAAGAGGAGGACTGTAGGGTGCTTGGTACTCTCTGAACTTCGATGTTGTTCTTGCAGACATTTCATGACCCAACTAGGTAACATCATCAAGGAAGGAAGGAAGGAAGGAAGGAAGGAAGGAAGGAAGAAAGAAAGAAAGAAAGAAAGACAGACAGACTGTGGGGTCCTTGGTGCTCTCTGAGCTTGGTGGTTTTCTTGCAGACGTTTCAGGACCCCATTAGGGAACATCATCAATACTAGCACTACCTACTAGCACTACCTACCGCTGATGATATTCCCCAGTTGGGTCATGAGACGTCTGCCAGAAATCCAGATAGAAGCCAGGAAAAAAATACATAAACAAAGACATTAAATTAACTGCCCATCACCAGGAAAGTAAGATAAAAGCCTCCTTTAATTGTATAGATTTTTTTTTTTAAAGATGGCCAGGATAAAGAAATGATTTGCCGCTGTTAACTTTCAGATATTTCCCCAACTGTTCAGCCTAAAGCTTTCCTTGTGGTGCCCCATCCGAGGAACAAAACCAGTTTCCACCCACTTTGCTTTTCTATTTCTATTTCTATTTCTATTATTTCTATTATTTCTATTATTTCTATTATTTCTATTATTTCTATTATTTCTATTTCTATTTCTATTTCTATTTCTATTTCTATTTCTATTTCTATTTCTATTTCTATTTCTATTTCTATTATTTCTATTTCTATTATTTCTATTTCTATTATTTCTATTTCTATTATTTCTATTATTTCTATTTCTATTTCTATTATTCCTATTTCTATTTCTATTATTTCTATTTCTATTTCTATTTCTATTTCTATTTCTATTTCTATTTTCTATTTCTTCTATTTCTATTTATATTTCTATTTATTACATTTATAGGCCGCCCAATCCCAAAGGACTCGGGCGGCTTACAGAAATAAAATTTTAAGAAAAAGGTTAAAAAAGACTTTTCCACGTCGAGAAAGACATGCCGGCTGGGGAATTCTGGGAGTTGAAGTCCACACGCCTGGAAATGCTGGCGAGGTTGAAGAAACAGATAGCATCTTTAAACACACGTCTGCTGGTTGTTTAGTCTGGGCGAACCTACGAAATTCCCATTACTGCATCCTTAATTAAAGCAAGAGATTGGAGAACACAAAAACATTCGCAATCACACCGAGTCGGATAACGGGATACGGTGGCCTGTGTTTTATTATTGAGTGGGTGGCTGGGGAATTCTGGGAGTCGAAGTCCCCAAGCCTGAAAGTTGCCAACTTTGAAGACCTCTGCTCTAAAACAAGCAGGATGATGAAATGGGGAACTTCCAGCTTCCTGCTGATTGTGATTCACACACCGCACCCTTGGCCGCATTGCTCTGCAATTTAAGATATCCAGCCAATTTAAGGCTGGCATTCTCCAAACAGACCAATGGCTGCAACTTTAACTGCGAAGAAAATTGGCAAGCAGATCTGCTGTGTTTAATTCGATCTGCAGAAGAAGGCAAATTTGATATTATTTGGAAGCCTTGGCGGGGCAGGCAAACCCTTGCTCCTTAAAGAGACAGGAATACACAGGTAGTCCTCAATTTACAACGGTTCCATTTAGCAGCCAATGTGACAACGGCGCTGAGAATAAGGGATGTATGACTTTTGCACACTTAACAACTGTGGCAGCACCCCCAGGAGAAGGTCCCGGAAGGAGATGTTTACTTTAATTGCAGAGTGTGCTAGAAAATAAATAAGTCCTCGGCTTACAACTATTTGTTTACCGTTTGAAGTTACAACAGCACTGAAAAAACTGACTCCGTTTTTTCCCCCCCTTCTGCAACCATTGCGTCATCCCCCTGGCCACCTGTCGAAAGTTCAGATGCTTTGCAACTGGTTCATATTTATGACCGTTGCAGTGTCCCGTGATTTAGGTATTTAGGTATTTATTGGGATTTATATGCCGCCCTTTTCCCTGAGGGGACTCGGGGAGGGGAGGTGCAAGGTCAAAACAAAACAATATGTGAACAACAGAAAAATAATAAAACCCAACTTTCATTCAGCAGTCAAACACTCGGGCGGGTAATTAGGAGCCTATCCCCAGGCCTGCTGGGAGAGCCAGATCTTGAGGGCTGCGCGGAAGGTCTGGATAGTGGTGAGGGTGCGGATCTCCATGGGGAGCTCGTTCCATAGGGTCGGGGCAGCAACAGAAAAGGCTCTCCTCCGTGTGGTCGCCAGTCGGCATTGACTGGCAGATGGAATTCGGAGGAGGCCCAGTCTGTGCGATCTAATTGGTCGATTTAGGGAGGTAATCGGCAGAAGGCGGTCTCTCAAGTACCCAGATCCACTACCATGGAGTGCTTTAAAGATGGTCATCAGTATCCTGAAGCGCACCCGGAGACCAACAGGTAGCCAGTGCAGCTCGCGGAGGACGGGTGTAACGTGGGCGAACCGCGGTGCGCCCACTATCACTCGCGCGGCTGCATTTTGGACTAGCTGTAGTCGCCGGATGCACTTCAGGGGCATTTTTCAGGTGATGATGAGGAGAGTCAACGGAGAAGCCAGAAACTACTAATTTTAACAACTGCAGGGATTCACTGAACAATTGTGGCAAGAAAGGTGGTAAATCGAGGCCAAGCTCACTTAATGGCCGTCTCGTTTAGCGATGGAAATTTTGGTTGGGGTCGTAAGTCGAGGGCCACTTGTAATTGCACAAGGCAGAAGACACTTAACGTGTACCCTATCTACCTCCAGCCAGATCAATAAGAGAAGGCATCGCATTTTAAAAGGAAAAGGAAAAAAATTATATTTAAAAGCACCATCTTAGAAAAAAAATAAACTGGCTGGAAGTGATCCCTGCACTTCAAACAGAACCAAAACCAGAATTATTTCTATTATTTAGGAATAATAAACTCTGAGAAAAGTATCAAAGACCTAATTCTACACGTAATAACTGCAGCGAGAATCTCATTTGCACGGAATTGGA
Source organism: Thamnophis sirtalis (assembly GCF_051295495.1). NCBI lineage: Eukaryota > Metazoa > Chordata > Lepidosauria > Squamata > Natricidae > Thamnophis > Thamnophis sirtalis. The sequence goes on from NW_028261387.1 coordinate 95,479,919, forward strand.
AAAACAAACACATACCAACGGAAGAATATGTAATTAAAAATAAATAAATCTTGGAATGTGCTGAAATGGACAGGCTCACGAAAGAGCTAAAAGATAAAGAGGAATTCGTTAGTATGGGACAAGGTATAATTGGCTAGAGAAAAGAGGGGAAAACATAGGAAAGCGATAAAGAGAAGACGAAAGATCAAGAAACTATAAAACAAATTCAAAACTGGAGAATGTCTAAGAGGTGGAAGTACAGAATAGACCAGTGGTTCCCAAACTTGGCAACTTTAAGACTTGTGGACTTCAACTCCCAGAATTCTCCAGCCAGCAGAGCTTAAGACTCTTAAAGTTGTCAAGTTTGGGGTGCATTTTTTTTCAATCAAATTTTTATTTTTTTATATTCTTTATACATATCAATGCATGAATGGTGTAGTAACTGGGTAACATACATTTCAGTAGACATATAGTCTGATTAAATTTCATGTCCATGTCTTCTATTATCACCCTTTCTTTCTGAACCATCTTTCTGTCCTTTGTATATCTTAATATATAATTATTAATCCCCCCCCACTATTTTCTATCTCTGTTTTAACTCCCCCATCTTTCGTATTGCTGTAATATTCAAAGACGTGTTTTCTGCCTGTTTTGTTGTTCATATTTCCTTAGTTAAAGTTCCATCCTTCATTCTTCCATTTTTCAATATCTCCTTATATGGTTTTAGTAACAAATCACAATCATTTATACTGGCTGGAGAATTCTGGGAGTTGAAGTCCACAAGTCTTAAAGTTGCCAAGTTTGGGAACCACTGGAATAGACTGTAGACCAAAACAGTAGGGAATAAGAGACATAAGAACTGATAGAAAACTACAGTACTACAGTTAAAACCTTTGAATGTATTAAAAGAGGAAAGAATAATTCAAACCTGGTTTCAGTATGGACAGCTACAGGCCAGATGGAAAAAAAGACCAGAAAATTGGTATGATGCAAAATGAGGATACCTTAGTAAAACAAATTAGGGACCAGAGTCAAATGCATATTAAAAGGTTACATAATATATTGATAGAAATAGATTCTGAAACAGAGCTAGTTTAAAGACTGTATGATAAAATGGGCACAAAATTTTGAGGAACCTATAATGATGGAAACATGGGAAAAGATATAGCAGTTAGACTTATATACCGCTTCATAGGGCTTTCAGCCCTCTCTAAGCGGTTTACAGAGTCAGCATATCGCCCCCACAGTCTGGGTCCTCATTTCACCCACCTCGGAAGGATGGAAGGCTGAGCCAACCTTGAGCTGGTGAGATTGGAACCGCTGAACTGCAGATAACAGTCAGCTGAAGTGGCCTGCAGTACTGCACCCTAACCACTGCGCCACCTCGGCTGGGTGGGTATGGGTAACAAACGTAAAATTTGGAATGGGGAAGATGGATTGATTATATTCAACATAAATATGGGACTAAGAAATTTCAGTTAGCTTATGAATGAATGAACAAGGAATGTTACAACTTGTCTAAAGTTGGCTTTACAAAAGGGGATTTAAAGTACAAGCGAAGGGACGATACTAAAGCTTGTTAGTTTATTTTAGTTTATGATTGCTAAATTTTTATACCCTGTATTTGCTCTGGGAGGGGGGGAAGTGGGATTGTGAGGGGGGGAGGGAAGGGGAAAGGTATATAATTGTAAAACTTATTAAAACTTTTAATAAAAAAAAGAACTGATAAAAAAGATATATGAAACAAAATGTGTGTTTGTGTGTGTGTGTTTGTGTGTGTGTGTGTGTGTGTGTATGACTCTAAATGCATACCTATTTCCCTGGCTCAGCTGATAAGGAGAAGAACCCTGTGGCTTAGTGGTTAACACATCTGCCTAAGATGCAATACAGCACAGGTTCGAATCCCAGTAAGGGTATGGCTAGCTGATGAGAGCTAAATAGCTTGAAATAGATCTATATTAGTCTCCCTTTACTTATTTATCAGCACAAATACAACACACACACACACATATATGATTTACATTAACAGACAAAGGAAACGCAAGGGATGTGTAAGGAAGTATAAAGTGTTGCAGACATGTTATGTTTGTATAAACAAAATAAAAACAGAAAGAAAGAAAGCACCATCTTATTTTAAAGATTTTAAAAAAAGAGAGAAACTTAGATTTAAAAACCACTTTCTTTTGGAATAAATGGACAGGGAAGATTCTTTTTTTCTTTTTTTTAAAGCAAATTAACTTTCAGGCCCTACAACTGTCTCAGACGAGAAGATTTTGGCGGGTGGGAAACGGGTGCAAAAGAGAAGAATTTGGCTGTGCTGAGCCAGGATTTCCAAAATGAAAAAAAAAAAAGAATGATAATTCTGGATGATTCTCCGCTTCCGGCCCTTTAAAAGAGCGAAGTCAAATAGAGATAGTCCTCTCCTTACAAGCCCCAAATTCCTGCCACTAAGTGAGACTGTTGTGGAACTTTGCCCCGTTTTATGACTTTTCTCGTCGTTAAGTGAATCACTGCGGTTGAAGTAAAATAACACAGTGATTATGTAAATCTGCCTTCTCCGTCGACTCGGCTGGTCAGGAGGTCGCAAAAGGGATCACGTGACCCCCCCCCCAGGACACCGCAACCGTCGTAAATATGAATCAGCTGGCAAGCGCTGAATTTTGAACAGCTGATCATGGGGATGTGGCAAAGGTCGTAACTGTGAAAAGTGGTCATAAGTCAGGTTTTTTAGTGCTGCCGTAACTTTGACTAAATGAACTGTTGGAAGTCGAGGACTGCCTGTAGTACTTTTACTCATTGGTGTAAGAGTTTGTGTGTGTGCAAAAACCACCAAAATTTGCACTGTAAACTGAGGACTTGGGTTATTTCAGCCTTAGTCCTCAAGTTACAACTGTTTGAAGTCAGAACAGAAGTGAAAAAAACGATTAAGTACCAGTCCTCACACTTACGACCATATTCAGTATCCCCCCCAACAGTCACATGATCAAATTTTGAGCCCTTTGCCATTGGCATGCATTTACGACGGCTGCTACATCCCGTCGCTGTATGTTCCCCATGTGCGGCCATGAAGGTTCGCTTAATGACCACGTAATTCACTTAACAGCTGCAGTGATTTCGCTTCGCCGCAGGTTGTAAAGCCGAGCAGGACTCGACCTTTCTGGCCACCGTTGTTAAGCGAGTCTCCGCGGTGGTGGATAAGTTAGTAACCCTCACTGAACGACCATCTTGCTTAGCGGTGGAAATCCCGGACGCAATTTCAGTCGTAAGTCGAGGAGCAGGGGAAATTTAGATTCCTGCCCCCATCGACTCCAATGGGCAAAGCGTTCCTTCCTCCTTGGATTTAACGCTTGTAGTAAAGCATGAGAAAAAGAACCGCTCAAAAATTGGCCAGGCCTTTCAGCCTCCTCCAACCCCCCAATCTCTGGGAGGATTGTCACCCCTATTCCCATGATCTCATCCCTCCCAAAACAGCCAGCCCAAAATAAACACAGGCCACAAAATACATACAATGGCCTCTGACCGTACGCAGAATGCCCCCTTCCCCACAACCCTGGGATTAAAAAATAAAAAATAAAAAAAATAACCCGAAAATTCAGGCCAAAATTCCATTTATTTTTATTATTTTTCCTGGCTGGCATTTAATGTTTGCTGGCAGCTTTTTCCCTTGGCAGTTTTTTGCTTTGTCTTGCTGAAGGCTGGCATCTGAAGGGTTCGAATCCCCCCCCCCTCCCTGCCCACCCCCCTCCTCTCGTTATCCACCTTGCAAGCTTGCAACGCTGGGTTTAAAGCTGGAAACCAGGATTCGGCCGTAGGTGGCTTTGTCCCTCTGCGAAAGTCCACGGAGCCCCCCCCCTCCGGGTGGGGGGGAGAAGACTTCACTCTCACCCAGCCCCCCACTGCCCCCTTGCCAGAATTCAGACGGGCATCCAGCTCCTACCTCTCCAGGGCCTTGATGGGGGCATGAGGGACCCCTAGTTCCTCCCCGTCACTCGAAAAGGAAACATACTCGAAGTCCTGTAGAGGCAGTGGGGCAGGCCCAACTGATAGTTGCTGCCCCCCGGCAGGGAAAAGGGGGTCCCCGGCCAGGTTTCCTGCTCCCCTGGCAGCTGGACGAAGGACGGGGGCTGGAGGGCAGCCGCGGGATTGCCAGCGGCAGGCGAGGAGGTCAGAAGGTGGTCCCAAGGGGGCTCATTGCCACAGAGATTCAAGGCCTGCAGGCGGCATGGTAGCCCCCACCTCGAGACTCCGGGTTGGAATAACCGAAGACGGGCAGGACCGAAGCTTTGGTGTAACCTTCCTGGCCGTCGATGGTGGGCGATGGATATGCCCGGTGGCCAGGGCTGGGCCGCTTTGCCGTTCCCCAAAAGAGCCGGGAAGTGAGGTGCCAGCTGGCCAAACGCTTGGGGTGCTGCCCCCTTGCCTTCCTGCTGGGGCTTCCCTGGGAAGAGCGGGGGCCATTCCGCAGGCTTCCATTGATCTCCGGGTTGGATAGGGAGGGCAGCCTCTCCGCCAGGGGGGCAACCTCGAGGTCATCCAGAAGGGCCCCTTTCACTTGGTAATTACTTCCCGGGGAGCAGAATCCAGATGCTGGCTGTAGAGGCCAGCTTTGGGGCCCAGATGGAAACACGTTGCCGTCTTGGAGGGGTTGAGCTTGGCACAAGGCTGGGCCCGAGGGCTAAGGGGCTCCGGGCAACGCAGGGCTGGATCCTCACCTTCCTGTCCGCCCGTAAATAGATTCAGGGGCAAGGCCCCCTCAGCCCCTGGCACTGCCCGGCTGGAACTTTGGCCCTGGCCGGTGGCATCTGCTCTCGGTGTGCCGTCTTCCCTCTTGATCGCCTCCCCTGGCATCCCTGTGCCAGTCGGCTGGCTCCTGCCACCCCGGGGCCCTTCTTGGCCCCTGGGACGCCCCCCGCGGCCCTGGAAGGACGCCTCTTGCGGGTGAAACGCTGCCGCCGTCGTAGAAAGGAGCCGTTCTGGAACATGTCGTGGCACTCGGGGTCCAGGGTCCAAAAACTCCCCTTGCCCGGTTTCTGGTCGTCCCGGGACACTTTGACGAAGCAGTCATTGAGCGAGAGGTTGTGGCGGATGGAATTCTGCAGCCTTGCTTATTGTCTCGGTAGTAGGCGAAGCGGGAGGTGATGAAGCGGTAGATGCCACTCAAGGTGAGCCGCTGCTCCGGGCTGCCCTGGATGGCCATGGCGATCAGCGCGATGTAGCTGTAGGGGGGCTTGGAGCCCACGCAGGATTCCAAGCCGTAGGCTGGGGCTCCCGCGGATGGAGGTCCCGCTTCGCCCACGCGGGACAGGGCCGGCCGCGGAGGGCCCGCGAAGTCCAGCTGCATCGTCCCGCCGCTGCCAGGACGGTGCCTTCGGCAGAGTTTAAATCACGCTGCGGTCCGGCCTCTGGGCTGAGCCGGGGGAAGGCGCTGGCGGCCCCACCTCCGCCCGCGGGTGGGTAAAGCCCCGGCAGACGCGGGGCCGGGCTTCAGAGAGCACGGGGCTGGACGGGCGGTTGGAGAAGGGTCGTCTTGGGAGCGAGATGCTCCCCCTCCGGAGCCCTTCCCAGGCGGGGAGAGAAATAACTGGAAGCTGCGGGGGAAAAACCCCCACGCAGGACGCGGAAGCTGGTTTCCCAAACGAAGCGAGGTTATAGAACACGTCAATGGACAGACAGAGAGACAGACAGAAAGAAGGACAGAAAGAAGGAAGGAAGGAAGGAAGGAAGGAAGGAAGGAAAGAAAGAAAGAAAGAAAGAAAGAAAGAAAGAAAGAAGAAAGAAAGAAAGAAAGAAAGAAAGAAAGAAAGAAAGAAAGAAAGAAAGACACAGACACAGACACCGGTCCACAATCGGACCTGAACGCAGCCGTTTGGGGCAAGTGGTTTTGGAAACGCACCCACCGACCAACTCCGAGTTGAGCAAAGAAGAGTAAATGGAAAGGCTACAAGCAATGCTGGTGTCCGAATATCAAGCGAGGTGTTAAAACACGCACTCGCCTGCGCGCACACGCAGGGACACCCGTGGCTGCTTTGTCACTGGAAGCTTTCAAGAAGAGACTGGACAGCCATCTGCCAGAAATAATATAAGGTCTCCTGCTTGGCCGGGCGGGGGGGGGGGGTTGGACTAGATGACCTTCAAGGTCCCTTCCAATCCGTTATTTGCTTCTCTTCTCTTCCCTATTCTACACTTCTCTTAGTCCTATTCCGATTCCTATTCTATTATCTATTCTACTCTAGTCTTTAGTTATTTCTGTTCTATTCTTTCGTTCTTATTTCTATTCTATTCTATTCTTTCATTCTTATTTCTATTCCATTATTTCGTTCTTATTTCTATTCTATTATTTTGTTCTTATTTCTGTTCTATTCTATTATCTATTCTATTCTATTATCTATTCCATTCTAATCTATTCCATTCTATTACCTATTCCATTCTATTCCATAATTTTCTATTATTTCGTTCTTTTTCTGTTCTATTCTATCTATTCTATTCTATTATCTATTCCATTATATTATCTATTCCATTCTATTATCTATTCCATTCTATTCCATAATTTTCTATTATTTCGTTCTTATTTCTATTCTATTCTATTTATTCTATTCTATTATCTATTCCATTCTATTCCATTCTATTCTATTATTTCGTTCTTATTCTATTCTATTCTATTATCTATTCTATTATCTATTCCATTCTATTCCATTCTTTTCTATTATTTCATTCTTATTCTATTCTATTATCTATTCTATTTTATTATCTATTCTATTTTATTATCTATTCTATTCTATTATCTATTCCATTCTATTATCTATTCCATTCTATTCCATAATTTTCTATTATTTCGTTCTTATTTCTATTCTATTCTATTTATTCTATTCTATTCTATTCTATTCTATTATCTATTCTATTATCTATTCTATTCTATTTATTCTATTCTATTATCTATTCTATTCTATTCCATTCTATTCTATTATTTCGTTCTTATTTCTATTCTATTCTATTATCTATTCTATTCTACTCGATCCTCTGTTCTATTCTATTTCATTTTATTCTACTATTTTCTATCTATATATAGCAACCCTCCTTATAACCAACTCCACCCAGCTCCCAAATCAAAAAGTAAAAAGATAAAAAGCATGATAAAACTATAAGACAGCAATACATATATTAAAAATAATTTAAAAGGCAGCCTCTGTAACAGGCCCTTTCCTGCATATGAATCTGAATTGTCCGATGTCCTTTGCCAGCAAGGCAAGAAGAGAAAAAAAACCTCAAACCCTCAAGAAGTTGAAATCATCAGAAAGAACAAGGAAATGAGACTGGAGAAAAATAGTCACGGCTTCCCTCTACTGGAAGATGCCATAAATAAGCTTAAGTCCAAAATTTAGACAGCTAGCTTGCCTCTCTCATCCATTTGTCTGCCTGTCTACCTATCTATTACTTCCTCTATTTCAAAGTATCATGATCTATATTATATCTTTTATCCATCAATTGATCGACCGATCATCTCATTTATCTATATTTATCTATCTCTCATCTATTTATCATTTATCTATCTATCCTCTCTACCTCTCATCTCTCTCCTCTCATCTATCCATCTATCATTCATATATATATATATAAGTCACAACCCCTGGTGTGCCCCAATTATGGGAGGAAGCTAACTGCTTCCATTCTCTGTCAATCGGCTCGTCACAAGAGTCCATCACGACAGAAACCCAATATTTTTACTGTTGCCTTTGTTATATTTGTGTTTTTTTTGTTTTTTTATTTGTATATATATTCTTTATATGTATGTATGTATGTATGTATGTATGTATGTATGTATGTATGTATGTGTGTGTATAAGGCTACTTCAGCTGACTGCAGTTCTGCAGTTCGGCTGTTCAAATCTCACCGGCTCAGGGTTGACTCAGCCTTCCATCCTTCCAAGGTGGGTAAAATGAGGACCCGGATTGTTGTTGGGGCCATATGCTGACTCTGTAAACTGCTTAGAGAGGGCTGAAAGCCCTATGAAGCGGTATATAAGTCTGCTATTGCTATCCTATCTAACCATATCACCTGTCATCTAATCATTTAAATAGTACATACTTATAATAAACAAATAAACAAAACAGTGGCTTTACTTAATGACTGCAGCATTCATATCACGAATGCCACGTTCGCTTAATGACCAACCCATGTCATAAAACCTGGTTCATGATGGTCACAACATATGGCCCTAATAGGCAGGCTCCCTTCTTGGTTGTTATGTTGTGGATGGCTTATAATATCTCAAGTTTTCAATTCTGGAAAAAAAAATAAGAAACCAACACAGAAAAGAGTCTGCAAATCCTCATTTTATTTTGATTCATTCCATGCCTGCGGCCACCCAGTTCAACCGAGTGATTCTCGCGCAGCTCAAGTAAGGTTGATTGTACTGCTTCTCTCACAGTTCAGAACACACACACAAACACACCCTGCAAAGACCCACAAGGGAGATTCCTAATGTAACTTCAGATTCAAAAATAATAATAATAATAGCACATATAAAATATAACTGCTGTGAAGAATATCAGAAGCTGTTTCTTTCTATACAGGGAGTCCTTAAGGCAATGTTTCTCAACCTTGGCGACTTTAAGTCCTGTGTGGACTTCAACTCCCAGAATTCCCCAGCCAGCTGGCTGGGGAATTCTGGGAGTTGAAGTCCACAGGACTTAAAGTCGCCAAGGTTGAGAAACACTGCTTTAAGGCCACCACTGAGGCCAAATTTCCATTGCTAAGTGAGACAATTGAGTTTTGTCCCAGTTGTTAAGTGAATCATGGCAGTTGTTCATTTAGTAACATGGTTGTAAAGTGGATCTGGCTTCCCCATTGATTTTGCTTTTTTCAGATCACGCGACTCTGGGACTTTGCGACCGTCATAACTTTGAGTCATTTGCATCCGTGACCAATGGGGTTGCTATAGCAGTCGTAAGTGTGAAAAAATGGCCATAATTCACTTTTTTTGCAGTGCCATCGTAACTTTGGAAGGTCCCTAAACGAATTGTTGTTAAGCCGAGGACTAACTGTATTTCTTCTTTATAACTTTTTTCTACTTTTTTTGTTATTGCACTTTTAACTTTTTCTTTTTTCCCCCCGTTTTCACAGTGCTATTTTAGTTTATATTCCTTTTAGTTACTGCCCTTAAAACATTTCATAAATATTATACATATTAAAAAAAGAACATCCGTGCTAAACACAGAACCCTTATTCAAACAAATGCTTTCCATTATTTCTCTTTCCCCTGTTCCCTCTGTTTTGTTCTAGTTTATTGTTTAATTTAATTAAACAATAGTTCAATTCTTATTGTTCTTGAAATTTTAATAAAAATTATATATATTTTAAAAAGGGAAATCCAGAATCACAGAGTTTTTATTCATACAACCTTCTTCTGTAATTTTTTTTCCTTCTTTCCTCTATGTTTTTAGTTTACATTCATTCCTGTTGTCCTTAAAATATTTAATAAAAATTATAGCTATATATTAAAAAAGTAAATTCCAGAGCTTATTCATAAAAGATTTTCATAAAAGATTTCATAAAATATTTTTCTGTTTTTTCTTTTTCCTTGTTTTCTCTGTTCTATTTTAGTTTGTATTAATACTTATCGTTCTTAAAATGTGTATGTGTGTGTATGTGTATATAAACACACACACACACATTCATTCATTCATACCTACAATCTATTTGTCTGTCTATTTATCCTTATCTATTATCTATCTACTAATCTACCTATCTATCTACCTACCTACCTACCTATTTATCTATCTATCTATAATCTCTTTAATCATTTATATTTAATCTATCATAATCTATCCTTAATTTATTTGTCTGTCTGTCTATCTACCATCTATCTTTAATCTGTCTGTGTCTATGATCTACCTTTAATCTGTCTGTCTGTCTGTCTATCGATCTATCTATCTATCTATCTATCTATCTATCTATCTATCTATCTATCATCTATCTATCTATCTATCTTTAATCTCTTTAATCATTTATCTTTAATCTGTCTATCATAATCTATCCTTAATTTATTTGTCTGTCTGTCTAGCTACCATCTATCTTTAATCTCTCTGTGTCTATGATCTACCTTTAATCTGTCTGTCTGTCTGTCTATCTATCATCAGATCTATCCTTAATTTATCTGTCTGTCTGTCTTATCTCTATCTGTATCACATATTAAGAACGATAAGAATATAAACTAAATGGAACAGAGGAAACAAGGATACACATACACACTTTTTAAAATAAAGGAATATCCAGGCTAATTACAGAGACCTTATTCATAAAAGCTTTTTTTAATCACTTCTCTTCCTGCTTCCTCTGTTCCATTTTAGTTCACATTGGTTCTTATTATTATTCTCACATTTTTTAAATAAAAAATTGTATTTGTACGTGTCTGTGGTGCATCTCATTTATATATACCGTTTTCCCGAAAATAAGACCTCCACGGAAAATAAGTCCAAGCACTTATTTCGGTGTTCAAAAGAAAATAAGACCCTGTCTTATTTACGGAGAAACACAGTATATAGATTTCAAAAAAGGAACATCCAGGCCAAACGTAGAGTCCCCCTTCCTACAAGATCTCAGCACGAGCCAGCCATGGATTCCTGAGAAAAGGGCCTGAGTCTTGAAGGAGGGGGGTCCCTTGGTCGTCGCTCCACAGAAGCAGCCAGGACTTCATTCCAGGTCAGCGGTGACATCCGGAGAGGGTCAAGAGGAGGAGAGCAGCTGAAGGATCTGGGCAATCTTCTTGGGCGTCTTCGGAGGGCAGGTATGAGAGCCTTGGAGGTACTGCTGGGCGTGGAGGCAGAGATCGCGGGCAAACACAGGTTCCACCTAGAGAGCAAGCGGAAAGAGAGAGAGGGGGGGGGGACATTCGTCCAAGTGTGCACAGGTATAGCGCATGTATGAACCCAGGAGCAAGTACAGTCAACAGGGGCTTGTATCAGGTTAGCTAAAATTAATAAAAACTTATCGCTGCGATGCTGGAAATGTAATGTTGAGCTAAGAACCTTCTACCCTTCTAGAGAGCCGAGGTGGCGCAGTGGTTAAAGTGCAGCACTGCAGGCTACTTCAGCTGACTGCTAGTTCTGCAGTTCGGCGGTTCAAATCTCACCGGCTCAGAGTCGACTCAGCCTTCCGTCCTTCCGAGGTGGGTGAAATGAGGACCCGGATTGTTGTTGGGGGCGATATGCTGACTCTGTAAACCGCTTAGAGAGGGCTGAAAGCCCTAGGAAGCGGTATATAAGTCTAACTGCTATTGCTATCCTAAGTGGTGGGAGTGCTCTAAAGCCAGGGCCTTTTGGCACCAGATAAGAAAGTGGTTGGAAGAGATGTTAAATCAAAGGATAGAGTTGAGTCCAGAACTATTTCTATTAGGGACCTGTTGTGGCCCAGCAGGAGCCGTTGGAGATGCCACCAGACTCCGACAGTGAGGGGCCCTATGTGTCGGCTCTGGAGGATATGGAGGACCCTGGACAGGGTTCTGACTCCGAGCAGGGCGCAGAGAGGCTGGTTGGCGACCAGGAGGCGCCTGAGCCTTGGACCAGTGGGGAGGAGACAAGGGAGTGTGATCCTGACGTCAGCAGTGAGTTGTTCCTCGATGCCCGGCACCGAAGAGCTAATAGGCCTCAGGAACAGTTGCGCAAGTACAAGAGGTAATTGCACTCAGCTGATGGTCATTAGGCTCCTCTCCAGACTATAAAAAGGACTGCTTGTGCACACGCCCCTCTTGCAGAAGTCAATGCAGGAACTAATGTCGGAGAACATTATTGTGAGCTTGGCAGGCTGGATTGCTGCCACGGCTTATCTGTGCTGGATTGCTGCCCAAGCTTGTCTGTGCCAGTTTGCTTCCAAGGACCTGTCTGTCTGTTAATTAAATGCCGTAACTTATCTTTGGCTCGGAGTGTGTTGGTGTGGGACGAGAGGGGTCAGAACAGGACCACAAAAGAAAAAACATAGCAAAGGTGGATTATATTTAATGTTGCATATTTTAACGGCAACAAGACTGGTCTTTGCACAAAACTTGGGAAAAACAAAGAGATTTCCCCCGGAACAAGAAATAATAAGTAAGATACTGATGTGCGCAGAAACGGACAGGCTGACTTTAGTACTCAAAGACGAGGGAGAGACGGAATATCACGAAATCTGGGACAAATGGTGAAAACCATTAAGGAAATGCTGATTGTTGTAAATCACAGTCATAAATGCAGGTTAGTAGTTGCCAATTGTCCAGAATGTGATCGTGTGACTCCAGGGAGGGGAGGGGGGGTTGGAAGTCCCTTTTGGGGCGGTCTGTTGTAACTTCAAATGGTTGCTAAGCAACTGGTCACAAATTGAGGATTACCTACATAGAATCCCTTCCATGAAACCCTTAATGGCCCATGAGAGTAATTGCAAGACTTTGAGACAGCCGTCTTCCATTGGCCAGGTGGGCACGAGCAGTAACCAATCACTGCTTGAGAAATATGTTTCCCGCAGTTAGTTGTGCAGTAGAGAGAGAGAGAGAGAGAGAGGCCTGTTTTTGTGAGCCTCTCTTTCTCTCCAGCTCGGTATCCAGGAGGACGAGAGATGTAAAACGGGGTGCATGGATGTGTGTTAGATGTTTCCTCATTGGACGGAGTTACCTGAACCCTGAGTGTGTGAAGGGTCTGGGGATTAACTGGCCACTCCACTGACCCTCATTGGTGTTTCTGCAATCCACAAACCCTCCATTAACCTGGTTAAGTCAGGAAAGACAGTGGCTCAATGAGACCCTTCGCGGTCGCCAAAATATTCACCTGGGCCGTGATGAACCTCCGGAGCTTCTGGTTGGGGAGAGGTGGGAATTCTTCTCCAAAGCAGAGGTGGATCTGGTACTGTGGGAGCGGCTTTCCGTGTCTGAGGAAGCTTCGTAACTCTGAGAGAAATACAAGAGGTTTTTAAGGATTTCCTTGATCAAAGAAACTGGACATTTAATTATATCGAGGTCAAAAATGTGGAGCTTTTTTTTGAGAGAGAGAGAGAAACGGAAAGAAATGAAATTTTCATTCTGGGAATTGATGGTTAGAATTACATGAGAGTAAGAGGGAATATGGACTGAATACTGTGTTTGGCCTAGAGGGGGAGCTCCCACCTCACAATCAGAAGGCTGTGAGTTCAATCCTAGGTGGAGGCAGATATTTCTCTCCCTGGGCATGTTGAGATTGTATCTGCTGAATATAACACCACAGGGGGTGACAGGAAGGGCATCCGGCCAGTAAACCCTCAGCTGCATTCAGTTGCCCAAACTCCACCCCGCAAGGGATCATGGTGTCAGGGTTCCAAATAGCATCCAAAAGTAAATCAGAGTCCGAGGCAAAGGATTCCTCAAAGTTCGAATTGATTAAGAGAGCCATGTTGGCACATCTGGGAAAACCCGAATCTGAACGCTTCCCATTTTTTCCCACCCAGTTGAAAGTTCAAGATCCTGCCCCCACACCCACCATCCCATCCCATGGTCCAATCTCCCACTGCCACGCTGGCAGTTCCACCCATCCAATCAGGTGCAGAGGTGCAGAGACTAAGGATGATGACCTTGGCTTTCTAGAAAGAAAGTTGTTATGGCTACATATCATCGAACTCCGTACAATCCCCCCCTCCCATTTTCCCACAATAGAAAAAGGCATCGAAGAAGAATAGAAAGTGTGGCAGGCCAAAGACTCAAAAGGAAAGATGGCTGCAGGATTGACATATAGGATCATTAAAAGAAATCGACGACAGAAGTAATAAAGACTAATATAGGACTCTTCAAGACCCAAACGGTTTGGGCCCCCAATTTCCGTTAACTCCCCCACTCACGCTAGTGTCGCCATGAGCACTGCAGGTGCGGTGGCATTGCCATACGTGTGAGGGCACAACTGTTGCCACGAGCACCACACGAGCACGCTACCACCACGCTAGAATCCTACGAGTGCAGTACCGTCATGCCTCATGCACGCAGCCGCCACCTTGAGTGCCCCGTGTGTATTTGCATCCCCGTTTATGCGCGCACATGCACGTATAAAGGGACCGCCCCAGTGGTGGGTTTCAAAAATTGTTGGAACCTACTCTGTGGGTGTGGCCTCCTTTGTGGGAGTGGCTTGCCACCCATGTGACCGGATGGGAGTGGCTTGCTGCCCATGTGACCGGATGGAGTGGCTTGCTGCCCATGTGACTGGATGGGAGTGGCTTGCCGCCCATGTGACTGGATATGAAATTATGAATTAGTACTTAGGTCGGTCCAAGTAGCTATTCAGAAGTTAGTGGTTAGAAGCAATCATAAAGCAATTAAAACCAGAAATATTTTGTTGGCTATTTGAAAGGGAGTGTAATATATATTTAATTTTACACATGTGAGCAGCTGCTGGAATTGTGTTTGCACAACAGTGGGAAAACAGAGATATGTAAATGAATAAATATTACAACGTGCAGGAATAAATAAATTGACAATTAAAATCAAGAAGGCTTTGAATATTTTTTCACGTGGGATTGGTTTTAGCTATTGCCAACTAACGGAAACAGAAATTAGAAATCCAAAAGTATGAAAGGAAACACCAATTACGTAAGGAAAGGTCCCTAAAATGTATCAGGAAATATTACTAGATCATTATTAATGCGTAGATAACCGCGGGACATTACACACCCACCAGTGGTGGGTTTCAAAAAAAAGTTTGGAACCTCTTCTGTAGGTGTGGCCTGCTTTCCGGGTCCACTGGTGGAACCTCTTCTAACCGGTTCGGTAGATTTGACGAACCGGTTCTACCGAATAGGTGCGAACTGGTAGGGACCCACCTCTGGACCGCCCCCTTCCTTTGGGCCTCCAATCCCGAAAGGTTGGGGAACTGTGTTCTAACTTCCCCAAGCGAAACCCGAAGCGGGCACTCACCCTGGAAGAATTGTTGCGTGTCCAACAACTGGTAGGTTTCTTCCCTCTCTAGCTTGTTGGGCTGGTCCTTATGGGGTGCCAGCGGCCCCTTCCAGTAAACCCGACTTTGGCACTGGCGCTTCATGAAGACTCCTTCTGGGGCTATCCAAAGGAGCACCCCGCGGTTCAGATGTGGGAGCAATCTCTTCAGGACCCAGATGTCTTTGGGAGACCAAATTCTGTAGCCCGGGACATCTGGAGGAGGGAACTGGATTTCTTCCAGGCCGCCGGGACCGTAAAGCGCATCGTGATCCGGCTGGAAGGTGATCCGGCAACCTTCCGCTGCGCTTGTGGTCGCTTGTGTCACGAGGACATCGCAATAGTAGAGGCGGATGTGGAGGCAGCAATCTGGAAGGGGTTAAGAGGACAGCGAGGATCAGAATTTTTTTTTTAAATTAAAAGTTTTAATAAGTTTTACAATTATATACCTTTCCCCTTCCCTCCCTGCCCCCCAATCCCACATCCCCTCTCCCCGCAGCCCCCCAGAGCAAATACAGGGTATAAACATTTAGCAATCATGTGAAGTACCCGTGGGTCACCCATGAGGCCAATGTTGAGAAAAGACACGGACACGAGCTCTCTCGGGATGAGACGACCCAGATTGGGGTCTGGGAGCCCCTTTTATTGAGATAGGACAAAGGCAGGAGGAGCAATCAGCATGTGATTTAAGACAGCCTGTCAAACTACAATTGCTAATCTACTGCTCAGGGAAGTTCTGTCTATATATGGTCAAATCCTGGGCGTCATTGGGTAAGGCACATCTAGAGTGAATTATCAGGATGTTATGGAGTACTATCAGGATGTTCTGTACTTTAGGAGTCTGTTTTTTCCTATGTGGTTCAGCGTGGCTGCGCATAAAATAAACTAACTAACTTTAGCATCGTCCCTCGCTTGTGCTTTAACTCCCCTTTCGTAAAACTAACTTTAGATAAGTTGTAACATTCCTTGTTCATTCATTCATACGCTATCTGGAGTTTCTTAGTCCCATATTTATTTTGAATGTAATCAATCCATTTTCTCCATTCCAGCTTGTATTTCTCATCTGAATGATCCTTGAGGTATGCTGATATTTTAGTTATCTCTGCTAAGTTTACTACTTTTAACGCCCATTCTTGAATAATACGCAATTCTTCCTTCTTCCAGTAGTGCGCCACCAACAATCTTGCTGCCGTTGTTAAGTTCAGAATCAAATTATCTCTATAAGTGTACAATCTGTAATTATACCTAGCAAGAATAACTGAGGAGTAAACTTTATCCTCTTTTTAAGAATATTTTGAATAATCCACCATATATTTATCCAAAATGCTTTGACTTTTTTACAAGTCCACCATATATGATAATGCGTAGCATCAGCACAATCACATCTCCAGCATTTAGGTTGTAAGTTCGGATACATACAAGCTATTTTTTTAGGATCTAAATGCCATCTGTAAAACATCTTGTAAAAATTCTCTCTCAAGTTTTGGGCTTGCGTAAATTTTACGTTTCTTACCCGTATCTTTTCCCATGTTTCCATCATTATTGGTTCTTCAAACTTTTGTGCCCATTTTATCATACAGTCTTTAAACTAGCTCTGTTTCAGAATCTATTTCTATCAATATATTATATAACCTTTTTATATGCATTTAGTAAAACAAATTAGGGACCAGGGTCAAATGCAAGGATCAGAAATTGACCCCATGGCGTAGTTATGGAGTCTGTAAGGCCATATGACTTTTGGGGCTTCAAAATAGAATCCACAGAATTCTGCGGCTGGAAGGGACCTTGGAGGTCATCTAGTCCAACCCCCTGCTCAAGGCAGGGCCCTCAAACCATCCCAGTCAAATGGGTGTCCAGTCTGGTTTTTGAAAACCTCCAGCAATGCGGCACCCACAACTCTTGGGAGGTAAGGCCCTCTGCTGATTACAAGTAGTCCCCGATTTATGACAACTGAACATCAAATTTCTGTTGCTAAGCGAGTCAGCTGTTTAGTAAGTTTTGCCCCGTTTTTTACCACAATTCTTAAGCAAATCCCTGCCGTTGTTAAGCTAGTAACATGGCCGTTAAGTGAATCGGGCCACTACATGACCCCGGGACACTGCAGCCGTCATAAATATGAATCATTGGTCAAGTCTCTGAATTTGGATCATGTGAGCATGGGAATGCTGAACACTTATGACCACTGCAACATCCCCATGGTCACATGATCAAAATTGGGACGCTTGGCAGCCGACTCATATTTATGACGGTTCCAGTATGAAAACTGGTCCTAAGTTACTTTTTCCAGTTCTGTTGTAATTTTGAACAGATGAACGGTTGTAAGTTGAGGACTATATTTTACATACATGATGATCTAAGTTTTTAGTTCATCCGGGAGAAGGTAAATCTTTGTGGCTACGAATGGTGGACACTGATCTAAAGGCATTTAATCAATCAATCAGTCAATCAATCAATAAGGGTGTTCTGAGCGAGGCTTCCCAAGAGCATGAAGCAGATTCCTTGTCCCGAAAAAAACCCCTTTTATTAACTGACTGTGAATTCTGCTCGTTCACATCCAGGAGAGTCTTTCAAGGGAGGATTTACGGTCACAGACCTTATCTGGCTTGGAGAGCTGCCAGGCCGAGATCTGCAGAACTTGGCAAGGAGCCTCAGAGAGTTACGAACCAATTAAGTGAACTGATTGTCTCCTGCAAACTCCACTCCCCTTTCGCTCCTCTTTTATTCCCTCTGGGAGGGGCCATTCATCGTCCACCTGTGGCCTTACTCCCAAGTCGACCCCTGTTCTTTAGCTGTTCCCTTCGTCTGGCAACTCTGCGCATGCGCACACTGGGAACAGGCTCCAGCCTCACTGATGTCCGACTCTGAAGGCAGCTGATAACTGTCGGACGGCTCTGGCCCCCTCTCTGCCTCCGACACAGAGCCCTCATCCAAGCCTTCCCCAGACTCCAGGACTGGCCCATCTTCCTCCCCAACCTCCTCACTCTCCGAATCTGCTGCCAGCTCCATTGGCCACTGGTGGGCCACAACAAAGGGTTTTTTTATCCTTGCATTTAGCTAATTTTTTGATAAACTGCTTCAACTTGCAACTTCCTTTCTCCAAACGAAGAAGGAAATAAATAGTTCTTCGAATCGGTTGCAATTCCTCCTTTTTATTTTTATTTTTTTGGCGTTTCTGTGTTTTGTTTCGTTTTTGTTTCGGCCAATGATATGGAACGACTTTGTGCCCACCTCCTCCTGGCACACTTCCCTATTGCATCGCTCTCTCTGCTCCTAACCCATCCGAAAGCCAACCAGCCCCGACCCAGCTTAGCTTTTACAAGCCTCAGCCATGGCCAGCGAAATGCTGAACAGGATGTGGTAAGGAATCAAAGCCTCTCGTACCTGAATTGGTGCTTTTGCTGGGGGCAAACTGTGAATTGGGACTAAAGATAGCCCGGTTTGGAAGCTCACTTATATACTCCCAAGAGAGTATATAAGTGAGAAATTGGGAGGGGTCCTTTTGCAGGACACAACCGTTTGTAACAGTCTTGAGGAACTCTTTGTCTGGTCTGTTTTGTATGTCCGTTCTGTTTGGTTTGGGTTGCTGGCCACCCTTCTTGCATGAGAGTGTCTGTCTGGGCTTTCAGCCAACGGAGTTGTAATTCCTGTGATTAAAGAGTGGCAAATAGCCAAGCCTGTGTCTGCGTTACTCACAGGCCAGAGGGGGGGGGGGCAGAACAGTACCCTTCCTTCCTTCCTTCCTTCCTTCCATCCATCCATTTCTCCACCCTTCCTTCCTTCCCTTCCTTCCCTTTTCTTCCTTCCTTCCATCCACCCATTCCTCCACCCTTCCTTCCTTCCTTCCTTCCTTCCTTCCTTCCTTCCTTCCTTCCTTCCTTCCTTCCTTCCTTCCTTCCTTCCTTCCTTTAGGGTACAGTGGCTACAATGCAGTTTTTCAGACTAACTCACGTCTCACTGCCAGCAGTTCAATCCTGATTGGCTCAAAGTGGACTCAGCCTTTTGTCCTTCCAAGGTGGGTAAAACGAGGACCCAGATTGTTAGGGGGAAAGAGGCTGACTCTGTAAACCACTTAGAGAGGGCTGTAAAAGCACTGTGAAGCGGTATATAAGTCCTATTACTGGTGTTATTGCCCTTCCTTCCTTCCTTCCTTCCTTCCTTCCTTCCTATCACTCCCTCCTTCCTATCCCTTCCTCCCTCCTTCCTATCCCTCCCTCCCTCCTTCGTTCCTTCCTTCCTATCCCTCCCTCCCTCCTTCCTTCCTTCCTTCCTATCCCTCCCTCCCTCCCTCCCTCCCTCCCTCCTTCCTTCCTTCCTTCCTTCCTTCCTTCCTTCCTTCCTTCCTTCCTTCCTTCCTTCCTATCCCTCCTTCCTTCCTGTGGTGGCACAGTGACTAAAATTCAATTTTGCAGACTAACTCACTGCCAGTAGTTCGATCCTGACCGACTCAAGATCAATTCAGTCTTCCGTCCTTCCCAGGTCAGAAAAATGAGGACCCAGATGGTTGGGGGCAAGAGGCTGACTCTGTAAACCTCTTAAAAGGGGCTGTAGAAGCACCGTGAAGCGGTATGGAAGTCTAAAGGCTATAGCAGTTTTTTACAAATAACTCAAGGCAATTGCAACTATCGTATCTTGCCCTCAAAACACCTCTCCATAATTTTCCAATCAGAGACGAAGAGGTGGCTTCGTTTTCGCCTTACCCTGGAGGTGTGCACTGCTCATATTCTGGGGGAGAGGAGGCCCCCCCGCGTCGCCATGCCTTTTCCCATCAGGCTCTGCAGATGGTTTGTCCTGGAGATAAAAGGAAATGAAAGTGGTTGAAATTGGGAAGAAGGCGCCTAAATGCGCAGTCTGGAATTTTTTTCTGGAGGGGGGGGTCAAGCTATTCGAAAGCCGGACAAGGAATAATGGATGGAAACCTATCAAGAAAAGATGTTGAGATTCTAGAAAGAGGGCAGAGAAGAGCAACCAGGAGGATGAGGGGAATGGATGCTAAAACTTATGATGAACGGTCACAGGAACTGGGCCTGGCTAGTCTAGGGAAGAGAAGGACCAGGGGAGACAGGAGAGCATCTTCCAGTAGTCGAGGGGCTGCCCCAGAGAGGAGGAAGGGGTCAAGCTATTCACGTGCCATAGATTTGCCATCACAGGTATAAGTTCTCCTGCTTGAGCAGGGGGCTGGACAAGAAGACCTCCAAGGCCCCTTCCAGCTCTATTCTATTCTGTCCTGTTCCACTCCATTCCATATTCTATTCTATTCCATTCTAAATTCTTATTCTATTCTAAATTCTTATCCTATTCTATCCTATCTTATCCATTCCATATTCTATTCTAAATTCTGATTCTTCTATTCTATTCTATCCTATCCTATTCCATTCCATATTCTATTCCATTCCATATTCTATTCCATATTCTATTCTATTCTAAATTCTTATCCTATTCTATCCTATCCTATTCCATATTCTATTCCATTCCATATTCTATTCCATTCCATATTCTATTCTAAATTCTGATTCTTCTATTCTATCCTATCCTATTTCATTCCATATTCTATTCCATTCCATATTCTATTCCATTCCATATTCTAGTCTAAATTCTTATTCTTCTATTCTATCCTATCCTATTTCATTCCATATTCTAATCTATTCCATATTCTATTCTATTCCATATTCTATTCTATTCCATATTCTATTCTATTCTAAATTCTGATTCTATTCTATTCCATCCTATATTCTATTTATTCCATTCCATTCCATATTCTATTCCATTTCATATTCTATTCCTATTTCCGTTCCAATAATCTATTATCTCCTCTTCTCTTTTCTTCTCATTCAAACACAGCCATCCTTGAGCCATTCTTTCCTCTGGCCGAGTGTCCTTGAGGTCTTATCTCCAGCAAAGCTTATCTCCACAAAGCACTCTGGAATTCCCCCTTGACTCCTGCCATATAGCTTCCCTCCCCCCTTCCCCCCTCCCACGAAGGCCATGGCATTGAAGCAAGAGGGAAGCAGGAGAGGTGGGGGGGCAGATCTGGCCAAATACTTTTTTTCTGGCTGTTCCCTTGAAAATGGAGACAGCCTGGGAAGATTCTTGCAAACATGCAAGCAGCAATAAAGAATCAGTTTTGGTTTCTGCCGCCTGACCAATCTGGAACTACGGGCACTTGTTCCAGATCTGAAGCTGCTATTTTCATCTTTAGGGAAGCTGCGTTTCAGAAGAAAAAATCCAGAGCAGAAACTTCCTACTCAGAGGCAGGCTCTGTGGTTAGGATATACAACCCCCCTCCCCGACCCCCCTTCCTGGTTTCCAAAATAAGAGCTGCTAAGTGTGTTTTAAAGCCATGGGACGAAGACCTGTGAGATTTTAATTGTGGTCTTCGTGGTGCGAATTGTCTTCATTTTAAGAACGCTTCCATTTACGTAATAATTAATTGAGTTCAATAAAGAAAATAAAGGTAAATTCACCACCCAGAGTCCCTGGTTGGGATGGGCAGAAATTCAAATTGGGGGGGGGGAGATAAAGAGAAAAGAAAAGCTGAGAGGGAGGGAGAAAAAGGCAGGAAGATAAAGGAAAGAAGGGAGGAAGGAAGGAAGGAGGGAGGGGGGAGGGAGGAAAGAGGGGGGACAGTAGAAGGAAGGAAGGAGGGAGGGAGGGAGGGAGGGAGGAAGAAGGGAGGGGAGGAAGAAAGAAGAGCAGTGGGAAGAAAGGAAGGAGGGAGGCAGGGAGGGAGGAAAGAGGGGAGGGAGGGAAGAAAGGAGGGAAGGAGGGGAGGGAAAGTGGAAGGAAGGAAGGAAAGAAGGAAGGAGGAAGGGAGGGAGGAAGAAGGGAGGGGAGGAAGAAAGAAGAGCAGTGGGAAGGAAGGAAGGAGGAAGGCAGGGAGGGAGGAAAGAGGGGAGGGAGGGAAGAAAGGAGGGAAGGAGGGAGGGAAAGTGGAAGGAAGGAAGGAAAGAAGGAAGGAGGAAGGGAGGAAGAAAGGGAGAAGAAAGAAGAGAGGGAGGAAGAATGGGAGGGAGGAAAGAGGGGAGGGAAAGTGGAAGGAAGGAAGGAAAGAAGGAAGGAGGGAGGGAGGAAGAAAGGAGGAAGGTAGGAAGAAAGGAATGAAGAAAGAAGAGAGGGAGGAAGGAAGGAGGGAGGGAGGAAAGAGGTGAGAGAGGAAGGCAGAAGGGAAGGGAGGGAGAATGGAAGGGAGGAAGAAAGAAGAAGAAAGGTAGGAAGGAAGGAGGGAGGAAAGAAAGATATAGGCTGGCTTTTCAAGCAGAATAGTCTTTGAAATCTACAAATCAACATCACAATACATTTAAAACACCAGACTGCATGTTTATTCATTAATTCCACAGTCAAAATGTCACCTTTTCCGACATGTGGGCTGGGGAATTCTGGAGTTGAAGTCCACACACCTTCAAGGGCCCACGGTTGAGAAACCCTCTGCATACATTCAAGACGTAACACCACCCAATGCTTCTTTGCCAAGACCAAGTTTTAAGGCAAGAAAATGCAAATATTCCTCCCTCTGGACCCTCATCCTCAGAAACCTGGTGTTTTTTTTAAAAAAACCTGCTGTGTAGGTGAGCAGAGATCTCTTTGAGTGGGGATCTGTTCTGACGATCCTTTACAGGATCTGAAGAGATCCCACCCACAGGCTTACCTTCTCTGACAAGCCATGGGCTGTGGCGCTTCAGATCCTGGTGCCAAGGGACATTTCGGCTGCAGAGGTGAGTCTGTCCCACTTTCCATCTCTGGAAACCACAACAACAAAGACACAAAAGGTAGATTCACACAACCCCTCCCACTCCAGGTGAAGTTAACACCAACCTGGGTTTAATAATAGGTTTAATTTTTTGTGAATCAATGGTTTGGGAGAAACACGCCAGAGTTTGCTGCAGAAAAATCACATCCAGAAAGCAGACACAGATCACTGATTCAGCTGGATTCATTAACTTCTTTATATACATAAAAACAGATTAATAAATGTACAATACCAGCAGGTCATTCTTCAGTTTCAGATCACAGCAGCAGACCAGTTTCAGTTTTAGTTCTCAGCACAGACTCAGATCTGTTTAAGCTCCCATTGGCCGACTCAGCTGCTACGCCTATTCATTGGCTGACCTGGTTCCCAGGTCTCTCCCAGCCATGAATATTTTAACAAAACAACAATTCCTTCTGCGTTCTGCGTGAACCTGGGAGTCATCCACATGAAAGCATCATTGTGGTTGTGTGAACCCAGCACTTCTTGAACCTGAACGTTGGGCGCTATCTAACAAAAGGCAGAGGGTTGGACTAGAAGACCTCCAAGGTCCCTTCCAACTCTGTTATTCTATTCTATTCTGAAATGAAATTCAAGGGTGAAAAAAAGTCAGGCTCTACATTTAGGCAAGAAAAACGAAATGCACAGGTACAGTATAGGTGGTACCTTGCTCAACAGTAATAACTGTGAAAGGGATCTTGGAATCCTAGTGGACAAGCATTTAAATAGGAGCCAGCCGTGGGCAGCAGCTGCCAAAAAAGCCAACACAGTTCTAGGCTGCATCAACAGAGGGAGAGAATCAAGATCCCATTAAGGGTTAATACCACTTTATAAGGCCTTGGGAAGGCCACGCTTGGAATCCTGCATTCAGTTTTGGTCGCCACGATGTAGAAAAGATGTGGAGACTCTGGAAAGAGTGCAGAGAAGAGCAAGAAAGAGGATGAGGGGACTGGAGACTAAAACATATGAAGAACGGTTGCAGGAACTGGGGATGTCTAGCTTAATGAAAAGAAGGACTAGGGGAGACATGATAGCAGTCTTCCAATATCTCAGGGGTTGCCCAAAGAAGAGGGAGTCAAGCTATTCCCCAAGCCACCTGAGGGTAGAGCAAGAAGCAATGGGTGGAAACTAATCAAGGAGAGAAGCAACTTAGAACTAAGGAGAAATTCCTGACAGTGAGAACAATTAACCAGTGGAACAGAAGTTGCCTCCAGAAGTTGTAAATGCTCCATCACTGGAGGTTTTTAAGAAGAGATTGGACAATCATTTGTCTGAAGTGGTGTAGTGTTTCCTGCCTGAGCAGGGGGTTGGACTAGAAGACCTCCAAGGTCCCTTCCAACTCTGTTCTTCGATTCTATTTTATCTGGTTAACCTTGGTCTCTGATATCTCCCGGAAGGCAGCTGAAGGGTTGTGAGGCCTAGAGAAAGAGAGGGGGCCTTTTCATAGCAGCCCAGGAAAAAGGCAGAAGGTGACACTTAGTTAAGATGCCAAGTTTGTAAACTTTGAGGATCCCAGAGGCCCACTCCTCTCCCCCATTCCTCAAGTAGGGTGAAATGCTACCGATTCGCCCTAATTGGTAGTAAAATAAGTATTTAAAAAGTTTTAAAAAAACCAGTTCTGAGGATTGCACATCACACAGGTAATCTTCGGAACTTTAAAAAAAAAACTTTTAAAGCATTTTTTTTTACTACAGGTTCTCTGGAAAATGCGGGGGTGGGGGTCTGTTTTTGCTGCCAAAAGGCTTCCCTGAGGCCTGCTAGGGCAAAAATGGGGGAGTGGGGGGGTGACGAGAAAGAAAGAAAGAAAGAAAGAAAAAGAAAGAAAGAAGGAAAGAAAGAAAGAAAGAGAAAGAGAGAGAAAAGAGAGGGAGGGAGGGAATAGCAATAGCAATAGCAGTTAGACTTATATACCGCTTCATAGGCTTTCAGCCCTCTCTAAGCAGTTTACAGAGTCAGCCTCTTGCCCCCAACAATACGGGTCCTCATTTTACCCACCTCGGAAGGATGGAAGGCTGAGTCAACCTTGAGCCGGTGAGATTTGAACCGCCGAACTGCAGATAGCAGTCAGCTGAAGTGGCCTGCACCCTAACCACTGCGCCACCTCGGCTTTCCTTCCTCGGAGAGGAAGGAAAGACTACAAACCTGGCACTAGATGCAGCTTCAGAGGATAATCCAGGGCTGGAATGCACCTGGAGGTCATCTAGTCCAACCCCCTGCTCCAGCAGGACACTGTTAAAATGAGTTTCTGCCTTTTGATCCCCCTGTTACATGATGGCATAGCCACGCCCCATCCAGTCACATGATCCCCCCACCAAGCACGCCCACAGAACTGGTAGTAAAAAAAATTAACATTTCACCACTGCGCCATTAGCATCATAAAGGAGATGGTTTTGATTTTGAATTTACGGAAATGAAGATATGGAAACGTGGCCCCTTGCTTGGGGTGTAGAAGGGAGTCCACTGGCGTGGGGCTGGTGAGCGCCCTGCAACCTGTCCCCCTGCTTTTAAATTCAGAACCAAACAGAATCACGAAGTTGGAAGGGATCTCGGGAGGTCCTCTAGTCCAACCCCCTGCTTAGGCAGGAAACCCTACGGTTCCAGACAAATGACTGTCCAATCTCTTGTTTAAAAACCTCCAGTAATGGAGCACCTACAATTTAATCCTTAATCCCAGGCTGAATCTCTCCTCCTTCAGTTTCTACTTCTTGTTTCTTGCTTCTTGTTCTGTCCTCAGATGCTTTGGAGAATAGCTTGACCCCCAAATCTTCTTTGTGGCAACCCCTGAGATATTGGAGCACTGCTATCATGTCTCCCTAGTCCTTCTTTTCATTAAACTAGACATCCCCAGTTCCTGCAACCGTTCTTCATGTGTTTTAGTCTCCAGTCCCCTAATCCTCTTTCTTGCTCTTCATCCTTGCCCTTTGGAATTTTAAATCTTATATACTGTTTTTATGTTTGGCTCTTGTTATCTGTACATTACCCTCTCTGAGAGCGTTGGAACAGTTTTAAAATTGGATAGGTCAGTAGGAACAGACAGACAGATAGTATAGGCAACAGAGAGATAAAATAGTAGGTTATTAAGACAAATTAGATAAAAAACATAGAGGGAGAGCGATAGGCAGTCACGCAGACAAAACATAGACTCATAGGGCTGGAAGGGACCTTGGAGGTCTTCTACTCCAACCCCCTGCTCGAGCAGGAGATTTTATATCTCTATATTGGAGCCGAGGTGGCGCAGTGGTTAGTACTGCAGGCCACTTCAGCTGACTGTTATCTGCAGTTCGGCGGTTCTAATCTCACCGGCTCAAGGTTGACTCAGCCTTCCCTCCTTCCGAGGTGGGTGAAATGAGGACCCAGACTGTGGGGGTGATATGCTGACTCTGTAAACCGCTTAGAGAGGGCTGAAAGCCCTATGAAGTGGTATATGTCTAACTGCTATTGCTATTGCTATATCATTTGAAACAAATGGCTGTCCAGGATGGAGGACCTAAAGCAATTAGATAAATGATAGTTAGCTAGCTAGCTAGCTAAACAGATAGATAGACAGACAGACGATAAATAGACAGACAGAGATGATAGCTAGCTGGATAGACAGACAGACAGACAATAGATAGACAGAGATGATAGCTAGCTGGATAGACAGACAGACAGACAATAGATAGACAGAGATGATAGCTAGCTGGATAGATAGATAGATGATAGATAGATAGACAGACAGACAGACGACAGAATGGATGGATGGATGGATAGATAGATAGACAGACAGATGATAGATAGATATAGACAGGATGGATGGATGGATGGATGGATGGATAGATAGATAGATAGATAAATAGACAGATAGTGACAGATGAACAGATATAGACATCCTGTAGATGATAGATAGATAGATAGACAGACAGACAGACAGTGACAGATGAACAGATATAGGCATCCTGTAGATGATAGATAGATAGATAGATAGATAGATAGATAGAGACAGACAGACAGCAGACAGACAGGATGGATGGATGGATGGATAGATAGACAGACAGACAGATGATAGATAGATATAGACAGGATGGATGGATGGATGGATGGATGGATGGATGGATGGATGGATAGATAGATAGACAGACAGACAGTGACAGATGAACAGATATAGACATCCTGTAGATGATAGATAGATAGATAGATAGATAGATAGATAGATAGATAGATAGATAGATAGAGACAGACAGACAGACAGACAGACAGACAGACAGATGTACAGGGAGCAGTTCACAATTAATTGTATTCCCATCAGATGTCACCAAAGTACCTTTTCTCCCCACCCCACAATCTCCTGGAGGGCAAACCCCCCCCACATCACCCCAAAAGCTAGTAAATTTCCCCTTTTATTTCCAGATTCAACCTTTTTTTTGGGGGGGGGGGAATTGCAAATAGAGATAGACTGGCAGAGGTGCCGGATGCGGCCAATTTTAGGGGGAACCCAGAGAGGGAGACGCTTGGAACCCCCACCCCCCCACCTCCCCAGGTCCTGAGCCCTTGCTCCTGTCCCCAGCTGGGGGGGGAGAGGGAGGGAGAAACAGCCGTCCCAAGCCCCCTCCCCCGGGGGGGGGTTTGTCCTACCTGCGTCTTGGGCCGCCTCGGGGGAGACCACCTGGTAGACTTTGTAAGGCTCCAGAGCCTCCAAGCGGCTTTTCTCGGGCACCTCTTTAAAATCGGGGCTTTTGTTGAGCGCGCAGCGAAGACGCGTCTTCCAGACGGAGGGGTCGGCTTCGTCCAGCCCTTCCCGGTACTTGCCCTTGTAGACTGCCCAGGCCTGCGGGGGGGGGGGAGGAGGAGGGGGAGGCAGTCAGGAAGCCCAGAGCCAAGCCCCCCACCCACCCACCCGCTGCAACTGCTCTCCCTGCCCCCTGCCAGCCTGAGAAGGGCGCCCCCTGGATGCCCGGGGAGGGTTGAGCCAGGCGGGGGTCCCGACCCCGACCCCAGCCCCGTCGTACCTTGAAGAGCGCCGCGTCCTTCGGCTCGCGGTAGTCCTGCTTAGCGGCGTGTTTCCAAGGGATGCGGAAGACAGTTTTCTGCCGGTCCTCCCAGCGCAGTCCCGGATAGCGACCGCTCTCCACCTGGGCCAGCAGCCACTCCTTCAGCCGCATGGGCTGCGGCGCCTCCCCGGCCATGTGTGCGCCCTGCCTGCCCCCTTGCCCCGGGACCACGGACGGGCCGAGCCGAAAGTGCCCCGCCGGACGAGCTGGAGAAGGCGCCACCAGGACCAGCCGCGTGGAAAGCGAAAGGCGGCCGGGTCACTTTCGCTTTCGTTTTCGCTCTCGCTTCCCGATTGCGCAGGGCGAGCGGAAGGCTCCGTCGAATCCCAGGGCTGGGGCGGAGACCTTGGAGGTCGTCTAGTCCAGCCCGCTCCTGCTCCAGCAGGAGAACGGAGTCGAATCCGCTTTCGCTTTCGTTTTCGCTCTCGCTTCCCGATTGCGCAGGGCGAGCGGAAGGCTCCGTCGAATCCCAGGGCTGGGGCGGAGACCTTGGAGGTCGTCTAGTCCAGCCCGCTCCTGCTCCAGCAGGAGAACGGAGTCGAATCTCTTTAAAAAACCTCCCGGGGTGGAAGCCCCCCCTCCCGCGACTTCCCAAGGGGAGCGGTCCCACTCGCGGAGGAAGGCTTCTCACGGTCAGGAAATGCCTCCTTAGTTCCACGTGGATTCGTCTCCACTCTCTCTCTCTCTCTCTTTGTGGCATCCCTCAAATATTGGAAGACTGCTGTTCCCCTCTCTCCCTCTTTTTCTCTTCTCTCTTTCCCTCTCTCCTTCCCCCCTCTTTCCTCTCTCCCATTCTCCCTCCCTTTCTCGCTCTCCCTCCCTCTTTCTCTCTCCCTTTTTCTCCTTCCCTCTCTCTTTCCCTTCCTGCTTCCTCTCCCTCCCTCTATCTATCATCAGTGAACGACTTGCCTTGTGGAGTTGTGGGCATTCCATAACTCAAAAGATTTGGACAACCCTTCCTTCCTTCCTTCCTTCCTTCCTTCCTTCCTTCCTTCCTTCCTTCCTTCCTACCTACCTACCTACCTACCTACCTACCTACCTATCTATCAAATATCCATCTTTCTTTCTCCCTCCCTATCTATCTCTATTATCTATCATCCATCCAACTGTCTATCATCTATCTAGATAAATAAGATAGATAATTATATATATATGTATGTATGTATGTATATATATATATATATGTATGTGTGTGTGTGTGTGTGTGTGTGTGTGTGTTTTATTTGTGCTGATAAATAAATAAAGGGAGACTAGTATAGATCTATTTCAAGCTATTTAGCTCTCATCAGCTAGCCATACCCTTACTGGGATTTGAACCTGGGCTATATTACATACTAGGCAGACATCTTAGCCATTAGGTCACAGGCTCTTATCCGTTATCAGTGAAGCCAGAGTGAAAGGTATCTATTAGATTTTTACAACCCCTGGTAAGCCCCAATTATGGGAGGAAGCTAACTGCTTCCATCATCTGTCAATCGGCTAGTCACAAGAGTCCATCACATTAGATTAAATATATATATATATATATATATGTATATCTGTTTGCCTATCATCTCTCTATTATCTATATATCCATCTATCCATCCATCCATCCATCCATCCATCCATCTATCAACCAACCCACCCTCCCTCCCTCCATCCCTCCCTCCCTCCCTCCCTCTCTCTCTCTCTCTCTCTCTCTCTCTCTCTTGTACTGTGTTTCCCCGAAAATAAGTGCTTGGCCTTATTTTGGGGGAGGTCTTATTATTTTTGGGGTGCAGGAGGCAGCAAGTGTGGTCACTTCATGGCTGCTCCTGTGTTGCAATATTTTCAGGGAGGGATTATTTTTTAGGTGGGGGAGGGGCGGCTTATATGAGCACATGGGCTCAAAAGCCCGATTGGTCTTATTATCCAGGGAGGTGTTATTTTCAGGGGAACAGGGTAGAAATCCTGACTTTGCTGGTGGGGGATACCGCATCTCTGTCACCCCCAAAATACATAGAAGCCGCCTTTTCTATTTTGTGGCTACCTCTGGTTAAAGCTCCTGGGGCTAATTGAAGGCATGGAGGAGAAGCCGGCCACCCTGATGGGGCTTCCTAAGAGGAGCCGAGGTGGCGCAGTGGTTCGGGTGCAGCACTGCAGGCCACTTCAGCTGACTGTTATCTGCAGTTCAGTGGTTCTAATCTCACCAGGCTCAAGGTTGACTCAGCCTTCCATCCTTCCGAGGTGGCTGAAATGAGGAGCCGGATTGTTGTTGGGGGCGATATGCTGACTCTGTAAACCGCTTAGAGAGGGCTGAAAGCCCTATGAAGCGGTATATAAGTCTAACTGCTATTGCTATTGCTTATAGAGTGCAGCACTGCAGGCCACTTCAGCTGACTGCTATCTGCAGTTCAGCGGTTCTAATCTCACTGGCTCAAGGTTGACTCAGCCTTCCATCCTTCTGAGGTGGGTGAAATGAGGACCCAGACTGTGGGGGCAATATGCTGACTCTGTAAACCGCTTAGAGAGGACTGAAAGCCCTATGAAGCGGTATATAAGTCTAACTGCTATTGCTATTGCTATAGAGTGCAGCACTGCAGGCCACTTCAGCTGACTGCTATCTGCAGTTCGGCGGTTCAAATCTCACCGGCTCAGGGTTGACTCAGCCTTCCATCCTTCCGAGGTGGGTGAAATGAGGACCCGGATTGTTGTTGGGGGCGATATGCTGACTCTGTAAATCGCTTAGAGAGGGCTGAAAGCCCCATGAAGCGGTACATAAGTCTAACTGCTATTGCTATTGCTATTCCTTGCCAGCAAGTCCTTCCCACTGCCTGAAGGCCACCGTCCAATTATGGACAGCACGCCCAACCGCTATCTTGGAGTCAGTTGGAGGGAAGGAGGGAAGGAAAATTCCCGCCCGCCCGTTGCAAAACCTTAGACTGCGTTCGCGCAGGACACTTGACCTTGGGTGTGTGTTTACACAATGCGTCAAATAACTGTAAATTAATTCAGTGGGTTAAAGTTGTTGAGCTGCGTAGCCAAGCACATTTTGGAGAAAGGGGTAAAGAGAAAGTGGAAGTGTTTTTTCCTACAAAGTGCTGCGTGCGGTTAAAAAAAAAAGAGTTTTGTTTTGCTTTTTGAAATATTAAAAAAAAAACCTTTTCATAAATCAAACCTTATTTCTTTGTTTGTTTTTATTTGATTGCGATAGCTGCCTATCTCAGCAAACAACTCTTGGGAGTCCCAGTTTTAACTTCATGGCTGCAGCAACAACAATAATAATATTTTGTAAATTTAAATGCTGCTCGGTGCCGAGAGTTTGTGGGTGGTTTGTTCTTTGGTTCTGCTTTTTCTTCTTGTTGTTGGATTTGCTTTATTAAGAAGCAAAAAACAACCAGGAAAATCCTGAAAAAAAACTGCGCAGCCTGCCATATACAGCATGTTCTCGGAATAAATCTGCTAAGTCAGTGTTTCTCAACCTTGGCAACTTGAAGATGTCCGGACTTCAACTCCCAGAATTCCCCAGCCAGCATTCGCTGGCTGGGGAATTCTGGGAGTTGAAGTCCGGACATCTTCAAGTTGCCAAGGTTGAGAAACACTGTGCTAAGTTATGCTGTGGCCAACTGAATTTTTGACCCTTTGATCGTTGGCCTTGCGTTGTCTAACAACAGCTGGTTGGCCCAACATTGCTGCCACAGTGAGAGGGTCAGCATAATAAATTGAATGAAAGAAAAAAAGAAAGAAAGAAAGAAAGAAAGAAAGAAAGAAAAGAAAAGAAAAGAGAAAGAAAGAAAGAGGAAGGAAGAAAAAGAAAGAGGAAAGAGAAAAAGAGGGGGAGGGGAGGAGGAGGAGAGAGGAAGGAAACAAAGGAAGAACAAGAAAGGAAGGAAGGAAGAAGAAAGGGGAGGGGAGGAGAAGCAGGAGTGGAAGGAAGGAAGAAAAAGAAAAGGAAAAAGAGAAGGAGGGGAAAGGATGGGAGAGAGGAGAGGAAGGAAACAAGAAAGGAAGAAAAAGAAGAAGGAAGTGAAAGGGAGGGGGAAGGGAGGAGTGGAAGGAAGGAAGGAAGAAAAAGAAAGAAAGAAAAGAGAAAAAGAGAGGAGGAGAGAGGAGAGGAAGGAAACAAGAAAGAAAGAAAAACAAAGAAAGAAGAAAGGAAATAAAGAAAGAAAGAGGAAGGAAGAAAAAGAAAGAAAAGAGAAAAAGGGGGAGGGGAGAGGAGGAGGAGAGAGGAAGGAAACAAAGGAAGAACAAGAAAGGAAGGAAGAGGAAAGGAGAGGGGAGGGGAGGAGAAGCAGGAGTGGAAGGAAGGAAGAAAAAGAAAGAGAAGGAAAAAGAAGGAGGGAAAAGGATGGAAGAGAGGAGAGGAAGGAAACAAGAAAGGAAGAAAAAGAAAAAGGAAGGAAGTGAAAGGGAGGGGGGAGAGGAGGAGTGGAATGAAGGAAGGAAGAAAAAGAAAGAAAGAAAAAAGAGGAGAGAGAAGAGGAAGGAAACAAGAAAGAAAGAAGAAAGGAAAGAAAAAGAGGAAGGAAGAAAAAGAAAGAAAAAGAGAAAAAGAGGGGGAGGGGAGAGGAGGAGAGAGGAAGGAAACAAAGGAAGAACAAGGAAGGAAGGAAGGAAGAGGAAAAGGGAGGGGAGAGGAGGAGAAGCAGGAGAGGAAGGAAGAAAAGGAAAAAGAAGGAGGGGAAAGGATTGGAGAGAGGAGAGGAAGGAAACAAGAAAGGAAGAAAAAGAAGAAGGAAGTGAAAGGGAGGGGAGGAGTGGAAGGAAGGAAGAAAAAGAAAGAAAGAAGAGAAAAAGAGAGGGGGAGGGGAGAGGAGGAGGAGAGAGAGGAGAGGAAGGAAACAAGAAAGAAAGAAAGAGAAAGAAAGAAATTCACGTATCCTGTTCTGCTGCCGATTCTTTGAAATTTCATTCTCAGCCCTGATCAGGTTGACCTCATCCTACCCCACCCCATCCTGCCAGCCTTTTGCAAAGCTGTCAAGATGTGGTTGTGTTTGGGGGGGGGGGGCACACGCAGAATGTCAGTAAAAGCCCGTGAGATGGTTATTTTAATCATTGTTTAGCTTGGATCTTGGCTGCCAGTCGAGTGTTTATCTCTCTGTTTGTCTCGTGGAGAGCAACTGATGGAGGGAAGCCGGCGCCACCAAGGCGTAAATTGAATAAACGAAATAACCCCTTGCACGGATATCTACTCCTCTTATCATTTGAATTAAATCCATTTTCTTAACCATCTAATCTGGGTTAAGAGAGAGGCTGTAACAGCCCAGGGAATCGTGGTTTGATGGCTCAGGGTGGTTTCTTTTGATATCCCTTCCCCATGCTTTTAGGATTTCCAAGTTTGGAAGAGGTCTTCTACTATCGGAGCCACGCTGACTCCTCCTCGCTGGTGTACAAATATAAGTAGTCCTCCTTTTACAACATTTAGTGACCGTTCAAACTTACGACGGCCCTGGAAAAAGTGACTTGCGCTCGTTCTCAAACTTACAATCATTGCAGGGCTCCGTGGTCACGTGATCAAAATTCAGGAGCGTGGGCACTGACTCACATTAAATGACGGTCACAATGTCCCGTGTGTGTGTGTGTGTGTGTGTTGTCTTGTGATTCCCCATGTTCCTAACTTAACCAACTGCAGTGATTCCCTTAACAGCGGTGGCAAGAACGGTCATAAAATGGGGCCAAAATTCACTTCACTGTCTCATCCTCGATTGGGGTCGTAGGTCGAGGACTACCTGTGACATGAAATAAATCCCTGGAACTACCCAATCTGTCAGAGGAGACTTCCTCAGGGGTCAATGCGTCCTGCAAACTCAACTGTCAGATCTTTAGCCGAGGTGATTAATGGTGTTGTTGTGTAAAGGCAGTTGTTGCAGTCTTATAGCAATAGCAATAGCAGTTAGACTTATATACCGCTTCATAGGGCTTTCAGCCCTCTCTAAGTGGTTTACAGAGTCAGCATATTGCCCCCAACAACAATCCGGGTCCTCATTTTACCCACCTCGGAAGGATGGAAGGCTGAGTCAACCCTGAGCCGGTGAGATTTGAACCGCCGAACTGCAGATAACAGTCAGCTGAAGTGGCCTGCAGTACTGCACCCTAACCACTGAGCCACCTCGGCTCTTTCATCTTATCAGGTTGAATTGTCCATTTATTTATTTGAAGTGTCTCTTGTCCCTCTTCGACCAGTAAGGGATTGAAAAAAAAATACATATATGTATACTGTGAGTGATGTAATGAAAACAAGAATCAACGAACAAAGAAAAATGTATATTAAATGTTTTTCCGCTGGCATTTGCCCCCAGCAAGATTGGCGAAAACGTTTCCAAGCAGAAC
This sequence comes from Thamnophis sirtalis, assembly GCF_051295495.1. Classification (NCBI taxonomy): domain Eukaryota; kingdom Metazoa; phylum Chordata; class Lepidosauria; order Squamata; family Natricidae; genus Thamnophis; species Thamnophis sirtalis. The sequence goes on from NW_028261387.1 coordinate 95,513,871, forward strand.
AGCGGAATGCTGGAAATGTAAAAAGAGGCTAGGAACATACTACCACATGTGGTGGTTTTGCCGAAATGCAAAGAAATATTGGACAGGGATAAGAAAATGGCTGGAGGAAATTAAACAACAAATAAACTCAAAACTGGAACTAGCAATAGTAATAGCAATAGCAATTAAGACTTATATACTGCTTCATAGGGCTTTCAGCCCTCTCTAAGTGGTTTACAGAGTCAGCATATCGCCCCCACAGTCTGGGTCCTCATTTCACCCACCTCGGAAGGATGGAAGGCTGAGTCAACCTTGAGCCAGTGAGATTTGAACCGCCGAACTGCAGATAACAGTCAGCTGAAGTGGCCTGCAGTACTGCACCCTAACCACTGCGCCACCTCGGCTCTTATCTTATCACATGGACAGCCAACCATTGGTAGATTCTCCTGGCCGCCAGCAAACCAGGTTCTGCTGGGTTGTGCAATGAAACCGTCACAAGATCATGGGTGCACAACATGATCGCGTCCGTGGTCACGTTCTGATCTGGGCTTGCTGAGAACGCAGAAGCCACAATCTTAGTCCCTCTTTTATTTAGACGGCTGGGAATTATGGTCATTCGCAGCCCGTAATGATTCAGAAACAGTCCAGGAGGAGTTGGACAGATGTCTGCTCGAGTTGCCACAGCCTTTCAGGGGAATGTTGATAAGCGCCCACCTTAAGCGCCCTTGAAACGCTGCGGGAGACTTAACCAATTACCTCCAATAGACCGATTAGATCCCACAGATTAGGCCTCCTCCGAATTCCATCCGCCGGCCAATGCCGACTGGCGACTACCCGGAGGAGAGCCTTCTCTGTGGCTGCTCCGACCCTTTGGAACGAACTCCCCGTGGAGATTCGAACCCTCACCACCCTCCAGGCCTTCCGCAAAGCCCTTAAAACCTGGCTGTTCCGACAGGCCTGGGGCTAAAGAGCTGTTGCCCCCCTCCTCGAATGATATGGCTGTTGTGTGCTTTTAAATTGTGTATTGTTTTGTTCGTCTTTTTATCCCTTATCTGTGTCCCCCTTCCCTGACTTGGATTGTGAGCCGCCCTGAGTCCCCTTCGGGGGAAAAGGGCGGCATATAAATGAAATAAAATCAAAATCAAATCAAAGCAAATCAACTGCCAATTAGATTTGCAAGGCCAAACGTAGCACAGAGTCAAACAGGACCTCTCAGAGCTTGAACCGACCAGGACGAACAAAATTGCTTCCTGCAAAAGCTCACGTCCCATTCGCTCCTCCTTTATGTCTTATGGGAGTGGCCAATTGTCTCCAAGCCTTACTCCTGAGTCGACCCTGTTTTCTTAACGGTTCTTGCCTTCTGCCCATGCGCACACTCGGAACAGGCTCCCCCTGTTCTTCTGCCTCCCTGATGTCTGACTCCAAAGGCAGCTGATAACTGTCGGACGGCCCTGGACCCCTCTCTGCCTCCGACGCAGAGCCCTCACCCGAGCCTTCCCCAGACTCCAGGACTGGCCCAGGTTCCTCCCCAACCTCCTCACTGTCCAACTCCTCTGCCAGCTCTGCGGGCCGTCGACGAGCACAACAGGTCAGCCTGCCTCGTTATGGACCTTTCTGAACTCCAGATGTTTGTCTTGGCCAGCGACAGACTGTCTCCTGGACAGCTGGGCTCCAACCGGACAGTATTACTAAATGAATAAATACTTTCTTTATTTACGAATTCTACCTACCGCCCGTTTCACTATCCAGAGTTAACCCTGGGTGGCTTGCCGTGAGATAAAAGCATAAACATAGGAGCATTAAAATTTACAGCTGCCCAGAAAACCCCAAGAGATTCATCCCCATGTAATGCGAGAATGATTGTTGTGTTAAATTGTATTCCTGATCTGTTGCAACCCTGCCTGGATATTCTGGATGCAAGGCTGTGCTCACAATTTCCTGATAGGGAGAACAATTAACCAGTGGAACAGCCCGCCACTAGAAGTTGTGGGTGCTCCAACCCTGGAGGTTTTCAAGAAAGATTGAACAACCATTTGTCCAGAATGGTATAGGGTTTTCAGCCTGAGCAGGGGGGTTGGTCTAGAAGACCTCCAAGGTCCCTTCGAACTCTGTTCTTCTTTTAAGGGGTATGATAACAATCTTCCAGTATTTGAGGGGCTGCCCCAAAGAAGAGGGGGGTCAAGCTATTCTCCAAAGCCCCCAAAGGCAGGACGAGAAGCAATGGGTGGAAACTAATCAAGGAGAGAGGCAACCTGGAACTAAGGAGAAATTTCATGAGAGTGAGGACAATCCATGGAACAGTTTCCTTCCAGAAGTTGATGTCAGCTTCTGCTTTGCTGTCGCTTCAGCTGCCATGAAACGGGGAGGGAGGGCCTGGTATTTGGGAGGGGTTACTCGATGTGCTGGAGGAATGTTCTGGAGTTCTCTGGATGATCAGACTACGCACACGTGGGTGTTTCCCGCCAGGACTAACGGCACCGACATTCCATCTTCGTGATGCCTTTTGAAGTTATCTCACACCTGACACTTGGAAGACTTATGATTGGACTGAGACTATGATGCCAAGGGGTGGGGAATGGGCTATTCTATATATCAACTGCTTTCGCGCCTAAATAATCAGACTTCGCTATGCACTGCCCTTTATCCATTTTTTATTAGTAAAAGTACATTTGATTTCTACGCATGGAGTCTCATGGTCTTTCTTTCCTAATTAATCAATGGAGAGGAGCTGACAGTTGTGGACGCTGGAGTTTTTAAAGAAGAGATGGGACAACCGTTGGTCTGGTATCCCCCTTGAACAGGGGGTTGGACTAGAAGACCTCCCTTCCATCCTGGTTAAATGATTGATTCAGAAGATGCATACATGAGAGCAGTCTTCCAATATTTGCCACAGAGAAGAAGGGACCCATCTGTTTTATAAAGCAGGGGGTCTCCAACCTTGGCAACTTTAAGACTTGTGGACTTCCAACTCCCAGAAATCCACAAGTTGAAAGCCCACAAGTTGCCGAAGTTGGAGACCCCCTGCTTCAAAGCATCTAAAGGCAGGACGAGAAGCAACGGATGGAAACTAATCCAGGAGAGAAGCAGAGGGAATTCAGGAGACATTCCATGACAGTGAGAACGATTAAGAAGAGGAATGACTCGCCACCAGAAGTAATGGGTGCTCCATCCCTGGAGGTTTTCAATAATAAGACTAGACTACCATTTGGTTGAGGAGATGGACTAGATCAGTGGTTCCCAAACTTGGCAACTTTAAAACTTGTGGACTTCAACTCCCAGAATTCTCCAGCCAGCAGAGCTGGCTGGAGAATTCTGGGAGTTGAAGTCCACAAGTCTTAAAGTTGCCAAGTTTGGGAACCACTGGACTAGATGACCTTCAACCCCTCCCCTTCCAACTCTATTAACCCGTTAAGGACGAGCACGGTATAAACTCTCCCGCCTTGAGCAGGGGGTTGGACTAGAAGACCTTGGAGGTCCCCTCCCAGCCAGCCCTATGATTCTAAACACGAGTGACTGATGAATCCTTATCATCCGGTAGCATTTGATGAGAGGGAATGGTGACCAATGGCCACTAATTCTTTTAACACCACGCTTGGTTGGCATGAGCCTTGCGGCAGGAAAGATTGGCAGCCAAAATTATTCCTGGGTTCAAAGCCAATTTTCTGAACTTGAGAACTAATAAAAGAGCTTTTTTAATTCGGCCGGGGGAAAAGGGACTGGCCGAAAGGCTGAGGGCATCAGCCACCCTTAAATTTGGTTGTCTGAATACAGCTATAGATTAGGGGTCTCCAAACTTGGCAGCTTTAAGACTTTAACTCCCAGAATTCCCCAGGGCCGGCTAGGGAATTCTGGGAGTTGAAGTCCACAAGTCTTAAAATTGCTAAGTTTAAGTTGTAGATAAAACACCGATTATTGGTGTCCTTTCTAGCAACATTTTCAGCGTTAAAAAATAATAATCATCCGAGTTAAATTTTCTCTCTCTTTTTTATTATTAAAAACAGTTGGGTCCTTGTTTTGCTGCCAAAATCTCTGCTGATCTTGGTGATCGCCAGATTTTTCCCAAAATCCTGGAGATCCACTTTGGGATACAGGTAAATGTAAAATGCCAATGTAAATTTTCTACGAGTGAATTACAATACCAGTTTGTTAGCAAAGGGTTTTGAAACTTCACTCTCATCTTTATTAATTTATTATTATTGTTCTTTCTGGTATCTAGTTTATCCTCAATATAATATATCAATGACAGGTTAATAATTTGCGAATAAATTTACTAATTTAAAAATTGCGGCCGGGGGGAGCTGTTTCGCAAGGGGTGGGGACTAATATTGAGTCACGCAAAAATCAACATTCAACCAGGTAATATAATATGTACATATGTTTTAATTCAATTCAATGTATACGGACTGTTTTTATTTGTCCTGACCTCTGTAATAAACTGAATTGAATCGAATGTATCTATGTTTTGGCTTTATTTTTCTCTTTAATGCACTTTTTAAATGTTTTATTGCATTTTTTTTCTTCTTTGGTTTTTAAAAAAAATATATGTTGGAGTTTTGCATTTTAAGTTTTTTCGACTAAAATAAAAATAGTACATCTTGGGAATCCCAATTCACTATTTCCGGAGGGCTTTGAGTTGAAAATCCTTCCGATGGGAATTTGGGAACCTTTCAACGGCCTGTTGGTTGCGATAAGTGATCGGAACAGGAGAAAAATATGCCAGCTTTGCCTGGCACTGCCAACGCTTCCCGGTTCCTCATCTCCAGCTCTGCCTGGTCCTTTCTTTTTCCTCTTAGGGATGATGACGGACGAGATCCCTCTTGCCTGGTCCTGCTTTTCCTTCCCCATCGTGGGAATCTCCTCGAATCTTCCCCAAAAAAACTTTGGAAAGTTTCATTTAAGACAGTTGGGCAAACAGGAAAACGTCTCCTTCACTCGTATCAGAAAAGAATCCATCTGTTTGACCCCGCGGCTGGTGTTCTTGGGGACCGGGACTGGCCAAGCCCACTCTGGGCTGGGGGGCTCCAGCTTTCGGCCAGGTAGCAGAAGACCTTGGAGAGCTTCTTGCTCATTGGAAAGGGCTCCTCGGGACGGAAGCTGAAGTTTCGAGCGGATCTGCCAAGGACAGACAAGGCAACGGGTGAGAGACGGGGGAAATCCAGGGTGGAACTGGGACTTTCTGATTTTCGTTTTATAGGGTGCCAATTCCAGCTCTAGCTTTAAACTGCCTTTCCCAGCAAATTTCTAAAGGCAGAAAATGGGGCAGGCTTTTTGAGATTAGAGTTTAGAGGTTGGAGGAAGTGGACTTCAACTCCAAGAATTCCCCAGCCAGAGGTTAGAGATTAGAGATTAGAGGTGCATTTAAACTCCCAGAATTCCCTAGCCGGCAGCTAGGGCATTCTGGGAATTGAAGTCTACATGTCTTACAGTGGCCATGTTTGAAAAGCAGTGCTAGAGATCAATCTTTTTTAATAATAATAATAATAATAACAACAACAACAACAACAACAACAAGTGAAGCAAACAGTTGAAGAAGAAAAACATGCACTGGCTGATTATTTAAAAGAAAGTCAAGAACATCTATTAATCGAAGTAAAGAACAAAAATCTACTGAAGGCCCAACAGACGAAACAAGAATACAGAAAACATGTGATAAAATCAAGAATGGAGAGTTGGCAGAACAAAGCACTGCATGGCCAATTTCTGGAAAAAATAAAAGATAAAGTGGACAGTGAACAAACTTGGTTATGGTTAACAACAGGTACATTAAAGAAAGAAACAGAGTCACTAATCCTGGCTGCGCAAGAACAAGCTATCCGCACAAATGCCATTAAGGCCAAAATCGAAAAATCCTCTGATGATGCCAAATGCAGACTTTGTAAAGAAGCTGATGAAACTGTTGATCACATACTCAGCTGCTGTAAAAAAATCACGCAGACTGATTATAAATTGCGGCACAATTCAGTAGCGCAAATGATCCATTGGAATTTGTGCAAAAATTATAATATTAAAACAGCAACAAACTGGTGGGAACATCAGCCTGAAAAAGTCACCGAAAATCAGATGGTCAAGATCTTGTGGGATTTCCGTATACAAACCGACAAAATACTGGCGCATAATACGCCAGACATCACACTGGTTGAGAAAAATAAGGTCACAATCATCGACATCGCAATACCCGGTGATAGCAGGGTCGCCGAGAAGGAACATGAAAAAATCGCAAAATACCAGGACTTAAAAATTGAAATTCAACGACTATGGCACAAACCAGCAGTGGTAATTCCAGTGGTAATTGGCACACTGGGTGCTATTCCAAAAGCACTGGAATTACATTTAAAACAGTTAAAAATTGACAAAATCACCATCAGTCAAATGCAAAAAGCCGCACTGCTTGGATCTGCACGCATATTACGAAAATACGTTACGACGTCCTAGGCCCCTGGGTGGGGCCCGACTAGTAACCAATGCCAAATCCGGCAAAACAACTGGCCGCTGTGATACAATTGTATAATAATAATAATAATAATAATAATAATAATAATAATAATAATAATAATAATAATAATAATAATAATAATAATTATTATTATTATTATTATTATTATTATTATTATTATTATTATTATTATTATTTAGAAAAAGTAACCAATGCCAAATCCGGTGAAACAACTGGCCGCTGTGATACAATTGCATAATAATAATAATCCGGGATACAGGAAGTGAGGAATCTACCGATCTGCAGATGAGTTCCTTAGCCGCATTGCTTCTAAAGAGGAGAGGTTCCCTTCGCCGATCCGGTGCCCTCTGCATGGGTGGGCTAATCTCTCCCAGCAGGGCAGGGGGTCAATCCCCAGGGACAGGAAGGGGGTCCCAGGACTTCTCTGTGCTTGATCCCAAAGCAATGGGGTGGCTTTATTCAGGGCTGCCTACTTTAGGGGTAGAACCTTGACTTACGGCCACAATGGAGCCCAAAACGTCTGTTGCTAAGCAAGGCAGTGGTTAAGCGAGTTCTGCTCCGTTTTACGAGCTTATTTGCCGCCGTTGTTAAGTGAGTCACTGCAGTTGTTAAGTTAGTAACAGGACTGTTCAGGAAACCCGGCTTCCCCACTGACTCTGCTCGTCGCAAAAGGGGATCACGTGAGCCCGGGAATCTGCGCCCGTCATAAATACAAGACAGTTGCCACGTGTTTGAATTTGGATCAGGTGACCACAGGGGATGCTGCAGCGGTCGTAAGTGTGAAAAATGGTCACAAATCACTTTTTGTAACTTTGAACGGTCACTAAACGAACGGTTGTAAGTTGAGGACTTCCTGCATTGAAAGACCACACAGGAAACACAACCAGGTAAACTAATTGTAAACCCAAAATTGAGACACTTGGCAATTGACTCGTATTTATGACGGTCACAGAGTCCCGGGGTCCTGTGTGATCCCCTTTTTTCACCCTACGGACAATCAAGGTCATTGGGGAAGCCAGATTCACTTAACAACCGTGTTAGTCACTTATCAACTGCCGCGATTCACTTAATGACGGTGGCAAGAAAAGTCGTAACTCGGAGCAAAACTCAGTTAACAAACGTCTCACTGAGCAAGAGAAAGTTTGGCCTCAGTTGTGGTGGTTAAGTCAAGGTCTACCTATAGTGGTACTCACACTTACGACCGTTGTAGCATCCCCATGGTCACATGATTAAAATTCAGGCGCATGGCAAACTGACTCGTATTTATGATGGTCGCAGTGTCCCGGGGTTGGGTGATCCCCTTTTGTGACCTTCTGACCAGCAAAGTCAATGGGGGAAGCCGGATTCACTTAACGACTGTATGATTCAGTTAACAACATCCACAAAAAACGGTAAAAGTGAGTGATTCACTTTAGGACTGCGTGGCTTAGCGACGGACGACCCAGGGACAGCTGTCATACGTTGAGGACTAGCTGCACCATTATGAGGTTATAGATGCACCATCTTATTCCTTACCTTCTGCACTGACCGGCTACGCCCGAACTCCTCCAGCTGCCGACGGAAACCCAGGTTGGGGTTCGCCACCGGACGGACGGCCTTGACCGCTTCGAGGGCCTCCAGCCAGCCCAGCTGCGTCACTGCCATGAGGTAGGCCAAGACGATGGTGGTGCTGCGGGAGATGCCAGCTAGGCTGGAAGGCGAGTTGAAGGACAGGATTAGAACCCAGAACTGTCCTGCCCTCGGCCATCCACTCTCTGCCAGCTTCCCTGCAGAGACCTGAGTGACAGGGCACCCCAAAAGTCTCCGGTTGTTCCCACTTTGTCTCGGTTGACTTTGGCTTGGGGTAACGTGTGAACACGGTCATGTTGGCTTGTAAATCACGGCTTATGGGTTAGTAGAATGCGCGAACCCAGCCAGGCGGGTTACGGTTAAATATTATACAATTAACCAGTGGAACAGCTTGCCACCGGAAATCATGGGCACTCCATCGCAGGAGGTTTTTAAGAAGAGACTAGGCAGCCACTTATCTGAAATGGAATAGGTTCTACTGCTTCAGCAGGGGGCTGGACTAGATGATCTCCAAGGTCCCTTCCAACTCTTGTTATTCTGTCATTCTGTAAGGGTCTCCTGCTTGAGAAGGGGGTTGGACTAGATGACCTCCAAGGTTCCTTCCAACTCTTGTTATTCTGTAATTCTGTAAGGGTCTCCTGCTTAAGCAGGGGGCTGGACTAGAAGACCCTCCGAGGTTCCTTCCAACTCTTGTTATTCTGTAATTCTGTAAGGGTCTCCTGCTTGAGCAGGGGGTTGGACTAGAAGACCTCCGAGGTCCCTTCCAACTCTTGTTATTCTGTAATTCTGTAAGGGTCTCCTGCTTAAGCAGGGGGCTGGACTAGAAGACCCTCTGAGGTCCCTTCTAACTCTTGTTATTCTGTAATTCTGTAAGGGTCTCCTGCTTGAACAGAGGGCTGGACTAGAAGACCTCCGAGGTCCCTTCCAACCCCTCCCCGATTTTATGTGAGCCGCCCTGAGTCCCCTCAGGGAAAAGGGCGGCCTACAAATATTAATAAAATCTTAAATCTTAAATAAATCTTGTTATTCTGTCATTCTGTAAGGGTCTCCTGCTTAAGCAGGGGGCTGGACTAGAAGACCTCCAAGGTCCCTTTTAACTCCATTATTCTGTAATTCTGTAAGAGCTTCCTGCTTGAGCAGGGGGCTGGACTAGAAGACCTCCAAGGCCCCTTCCAGCTCTGTTATTCTGTAATTCCGTGAGTGTCTCCTGCTTGAGCAGGGGGCTGGACTAGAAGACCTCCAAGGTCCCTTTTAACTCCATTATTCTGTAATTCTGTAAGAGCCTCCTGCTTGAGCAGAGGGTTGGACTAGAAGACCTCTGAGGTCCCTTCCAACTCTTGTTATTCTGTCATTCTGTAAGGGTCTCCTGCTTGAGCAGAGGGCTGGACTAGAAGACCTCCGAGGTCCCTTCCAACTATTCTATTCTATTCTATTCTATTCTATTCTATTCTATTCTATTCTATTCTATTCTATTCTATTCGCATTCCTTGTCTATTCCTCTCCTATCTCCTGTTTCAACAGTTTTTCTGGTCCTTTTCTGGCTCTTTATTGTCTTTCAAGGTTGCTCGTCCATTTTTTTAACATTTCCAGCCATACCTCAAACACCCCACTCTTCATAAACCCCTCTTGTGGGTCCCAGGCATATTCTGCACCCCTGGCCCACAAACCTCGCCCCCTCTGCCCCCCCGATCCCCCCCCCCCATTTTCCTACCTACCAATGAACGAGGCAGCTTCCTCCTTGCAGACGACAGGAATGGATGAAACGGATGCATTTCTTAAAATGCTTCTTGCTGGATGGGGGGAGACAATTGGGAGGAAGCAAACCGCCATATTTTAAAAGGTTTGTGATGCTTTAAAAGAAAACTCTTTACAGCTAGTCCTCAACGTGCAACAATTCACTTCAGCAGCGCTGAAAAAAGTGATATTTAAAGTGTCCCCAGGTCATGTGATCATCTGGAGCCCTTTAAACATGTGCGGACTTCGACTCCCAGAATCCCCCAGCCAGCTAAGCTGGCTGGGGGAATTCTGGGAGTCGAAGTCCGCCCGTCTTAAAGGGCTCCAGAACTGAAATTGAAATCCACATATCTTGGAAGTTGGGAGTTCAAGTCCTCATGTTTTAAAGCCAGCCATAGCTGGCTGGGGAATTCTGGGAGTTGTAGTCCAATGCCTCTGAAAATGGCTGAGGTTGAGAGCATTGGAGCAACGCAAAGAACCAGAGTCTCCGATCTGCTCTACCTCCGTCTGACCTGCATTATGACGGAATCAACCTGGATTGTGTTTTAGGAGTGGCGCGGTGGCCTAGGGGTGGCGCTCTCGCCTCACAATCAGGCGGCCGTGAGTTCCATCCCAGGTAGAGGCAGATATTTTTCTCTCTCTGGGCACAATGTGAATATATCTGCTGAACAAAACTCCGCATTGGCGACAAGAAAGGCATCCGGCCATTAAAACTGCTTGCTCCATTCAAATGCTCAGACTCCACCCCACAAGGGATTATGGGGTAATTAAAGAAGATGCTGAATCTAGATTATGTTTTAATGGACCTCGCTATCTGTTTCTCGTTAAAAAGAACACAACATGTCTGAATCTATATATATTAAAACGGCTGTTTGTGTGTGTGTGTGTGTGTTTGTGTGTGTTTGTGTGTGTGTTCCAGCATAACTCTGGAACGCCTCGAGCAATTTCAACCAAACTTCGTACACAGATGACTTCCTCTCTGGAAACAAATACTGTGGGGGGGTAAGACATCCCTAACACCGCTCTGGGTGTATGTGCTGTTAAGATACAGCCTGTTGTGCCTTAAAATGGCTTCTACCGTACGGCCTTAAAATGGCTCCTACTCTACAGCGCTGTGGAGTTGCCATGGTAACGGCTTCACGGTACTCCACGGGGGGACTCCCTCTGGTAAGTGGGGGAAATCCAACGTTAGAAATTGCGGCGACATTCAGGGAAGGAGGGTTGGAGTAAATAAATACCCCGGCAGCGCCGGGTTATCAGGTAGTAAATAAATCAATACTTACATGTTGGCCTCAGGTGTGTCCGGCAGGACGATCCGAAGATAAGTGATTCCCTAGAAGAGAACATCAATAGCGTTGAGGAACATCTCCAGAACCTGAAGTCGACTTCTGAAGTTCTGAAGAACTTCTCACTTTGATATCTCTGAGTTCAATATTACCTTGTCACCTCTAGCTAGCGTTAGTGCGGGGAAAGGGAGCTGGGGATGATGGGAAGCATGATCCCATCAGAGAAATGGGGATCCCATCATGGGGATTGAAGATAATACCAGTCCCTTTCTCGGTTCTCCACAGCTTGCAACTGTGGTAGTCCTTGACAGCAGATTCAGACAGTCAAGAGGTTGGGGAGGAAGATGGGCCAGTCCTGGAGTCTGGGGAAGGAGGACTCTGTGTCGGAGGCAGAGAGGGGGCCAGGGCCGTCTGACAGTTATCAGCTGCCTTCGGAGTCGGACATCAGTGAGCCAGAAGAACAACTGGAGCCTGTTCCCAGTGTGCGCATGCACAGAGTTGCCAGACGAAGGGAACGGCTAAAGAACAGGGGTCGACTTGGGAGTGAGGCCACAGGTGGACGGTGAATGGCCCCTCCCAGAGGACATAAAAGAGAAGCAAAAGGGGAGTGGGCTTTTGCAGGAAACAATTCGTTTGTTTGTTTGTTTGTTTCAGGAGTGTGAAGATCTGTCCATGAATCTCAGAGACTCTGTGCCCAGCCTTTCCTTGCGCAGCACCTCATTTGGGAAATATTGACATGGCAGCTTTCCAAGCTAGATAAGGTCTGCATCCAGCCATTAAAACACTCTGCTATCTCCCGTCAGTTAACCAGACTCCACCCTGCAAAGGATTAGGGGGTCGTTTAAATACGATGATGATTTGTGGTTGCAAGTTAAGCATTTAATGCAATCGACACAAGCCTCACAGCTTCCATGGACCTGATTTCCACGGACCAACAACATCCATTCTGCTGCCTCCAGCTTGATGCCGTATCTCGGGTTGTCACGTTGGACAGCCCCCCCCCCCGCCCGCCCCCATGTTGACCCCGTACCGGAATGAAGGGCTGTGGGGACTCGTGAATGGAGACGATGTGGGTGATCTCATTCTTGCTCAGCTGATCGAGATCTTTGGCATCTAGGAGGGAAGAAGGAGGAACACAGAGCGATTGTTAGAGGCCTCCTTCCTTCCCCATTCTACGCAGATGCTCTCAGCGCACATCCAGCTGGAACGCCGACACACCAGCGCACCCAGCGTCCCCATGTGTGCGGAGGGCCTGGCAGCTGTGCCACATGCTCCACCCACTGGGACATCCTGAAGCAGGCATAAGAATAGCCGGGCCATAAGAAGGGCATGGCATGGCATGGCATGGAACAGCATAGAGAGAATAGAATAGAAAATAGCATAGAAAAGAAAAGAATAGAACAGAATAGAATAGAATAGAAATTGAAATAAATAGAATAGAATAGGAAATTGAAATAATAAAAATAGAATAGAATAGAATAGAAATTGGAATAAATAGAATAGGAAGTTGAAATAAATAGAGTAGAACAGAACAGAACAGGAATGAAATAAATAGAATAGAGTAGAAATTGAAATAATTAGAATAGAAATTGAAATAAATAGAATAGAAAATGAAATAATAAGAATAGGATAGAATAGAAATTGAGATAAATAGAATAGAATAGAAAATCGAGATAAATAGAATAGAATAGAAATTGAAATAATAGGAATAGCGTAGAATAGAACAGGAATGAAATAAATAGAATAGAGTAGAAATTGAAATAATTAGAATAGAAATTGAAATAAATAGAATAGAAAATGAAATAATAAAAATAGAATAGAATAGAAATTGAGATAAATACAACAGAATAGAAAATCGAGATAAATAGAATAGAATAGAAATTGAAATAATAGGAATAGCGTAGAATAGAACAGGAATGAAATAAATAGAATAGAGTAGAAATTGAAATAATTAGAACAGAAATTGAAATAAATAGAACAGAAAATGAAATAATAAAAATAGGATAGAATAGAAATTGAGATAAATAGAATAGAATAGAAAATTAAAATAAATAGAATAGAATAGAAATGGAGATAAATAGAATAGAAATTGAAATAATAGGAATAGAGGCTTCGGGGGGTGGAGCTGCCGCCGTCGGGAGCTCAACAAAGCTCCTGCCAGGACTCTGGTTCGTATATCTTATAAGATCTATAGATATCTCCCTTTTCTGGCAGAAAGGGGCAGGGAGAAGGTCAGTCGTTAGGATCTCTTTGTAATTCATAGCTTTTCTTTTTGCTGTGAATGGAGAAGAGGTTCAACATTAGCTGAGCCTTTACTCCGGCCAGTTTTCCGCGCTGCCTTTTTTGCAGCCTAGGCAGATTGCCCCCCCCCCCCCCCAGGACAAAGCTAAGCTATTTAAAAGTCAATCCGGGCGGGGACCATTCCCGAGGAATTTCTTCCATTACTATTTAAAATACCAGCTTCAACTTCGCAAAAGGCTCCCTTTCTTTTTTAGCTGCGTCACAAGATGGCGATCTCGTAGCTTTTGTGTTTGATGTGACGTACTTAGTTAACCCTACCCTCCTGAAGGCTTCTCCGTACTAATTGCTAAAAGATTAACTGAGGGGAGCAGAGACTTTGATTTCTGGCTCGCTTGATTGCTTGTCTTTTATTTTTATTCTGGAATGGCTCCCAAATCTAAACAGAAGCGCTTCCTTAATAACATATCTCCAAAAACTGCTATGAAGCCGCTACCCTTGTCTCCTACACCCTCCACGGGAGATTTGCTAACACAAGAATTTCTTCTCAAAACGCTTAATGATTTCAGACAGGAGATTAATCAACTGATATCGGATTTATGTGATCAATTTGATGCTAAAATTGCTCAGGCAAAGCAGGATATGATCGGAGTAATGACAGTCATGACAGATTATATTGCTGAAACGGAGGACAAATTGGAACTTTTGGAAGAAACTAACCTTAATCTGATATCAAAAATTCAAACCTTACAACAGGAAATTGAAATTGCTCAAAAAGAACTTGTCATGATAAATTATAATAAGACTGCCTTTGCTATAAGAGTTAGAGGACTGCGTGAAAACCAACAGGAGAATTTGAAACAGACCTTCTTTGAGGCTTTCAGCCGCTTGGTGGGAAGTCCGGGACTTAACTTTGATTGGCAGATTCAAAGAATTTACCGCCAGAATTCCTGGGTAGCAAAACAGCGACAGCTTCCGAGGGACATAATAATATACTTTACTACAAGGGAATCTAGAAATGAGATAATACAGAGGCTTTACGGAAAGAGGTTGAGAATTGATGGGGAGGACTTGATTGTTTTTAAAGAGATACCATTTCAAATATTAAGAACAAGGAGACAGTACGCTTTCTTAACCGAAGAACTCAGAAATTCTCAGATTCCATACAAATGGGAAGTCCCAGCTGGTATTACAGTTACATTTGGCAACCAAAAACACCGCATTAATTCTGTCTGTGAAGCCCGAAAATTTTACTACGAGACCCTGAAGGCGGGACTTCCTGATTCATCCGGACCTGGAGAGAGACAAGGAGAAGGAGAAGACAAACAGCGAGACACGTGGCTACAAGGCGGAGGGTGTTGCTTTTCTCTTCCGGAAGGGCAGAAGACTAAAGAATAAAGACTAAGCGATGTTCTTAAAGCTTTATGATTTCCGTCTGGGATAAAAAGGAAAAGTGGCATATCGATGATGAGACATGGAGACTGAAAGAAGCGTTGCTGATTGTGGACATATATTGTACATAAGTTTTGTCTGAACTCTAACTCAAATTGCGCATGAATTATTTTCTTAGGCGAGGAGAGCGGAAATTGTGATCTTTTTGAGTTGTGGTTTGGGACGAACGGAGTTGGGAGGTGCGTGGGAGAGGGAAGGGTAGCGAAAGCTTAATTAGATTACCTGGGGCTAGAACGCAAGCTGATGTTTGTTTGAGTTGCTATCTCAATATAAGGTTAAGAAAGATTGGTCGGAGAATCTTCAGGAAAATGGAGTAAACATGGGAGGAGCAATGAATGTGGATAAAATATATATGTGGATATGGATAAAGGCAGGGTGGAAGGTAAAAAATTTATATGTGGAGGTGGGTAAGGATAGAAAGGGAGGTGTTGGAAATGAAAAATGAAAGAAGTACTTGAGTTTAATGGTGTTATAGAAAGGTTTGGATATTTGGATAAAAAAGAGATAAATTAAAGGTCTGAATAGATAGACAAAGCAATGAGACTTTTAGTTGGGGAATCCTAATTGATCAACTTACCTGGCTCTAATACAGTTTGAAACCCTGCAAGTAGCAAAATAACCGAAATTTGGAATGAGCTACATTGTTTAAGATTTACAGATAATGGGAAGCTGTGTTAATGTAGTGGATTTATTGACCCTTTTTGTTTCTTTCTTCTTTTTGTTTGTGAGTGGGTGTTTTTTTTTTTTAAAAATTTCTTATTTTCTACTATTTCTCCTTTTTCTTTTTGGCTTTACTTTTATCTTACTTTTTTAATTTTAAAGTTAGCTGGCCTTATTATACTCAAATGCTTGTTAAAGAATTATGCCGGGTATGGGACCTGCGAAGCCGTAAGGGGGTTAGGGAGGGGGGATTATAGGGGGGAGGGGGGAGGGTGGAATTACAGTTTCAATCCTTAGAACAATAAGAATTCACTTGTATACTGCGGCTCGTTTTTCTTTTTTTTCTTTTTTTCTTTTTCTACTTTTATTTTAAAAACAAACTGAATTGTATGGATACACCATAGTGAGGAGAAGAGGGAAAGAGAAGGGAGAAGTAAAGAGGGAGTGAGAGGGAATGTAAGGAGGGTGAGATGGAGGGAGGGGGAGATGTCTGAGGGGGAAGGGAAGTAGAAGAGGGGAATGCTGGAGGGGTGAAAGGAAAGTTGGAGGGGGAGAAGAGAGGGTGTATGGGGGAATGAAGTGTTATGTTGGGTGTTTTTTTTTTTCTCTTTTTTCTTTATGCACAGTATATAAGTGATTGTATAAAATGAAAATGAAAATGAAATAAATAAAATGTATTTAAAAAAAAAAGAAATAATAGGAATAGAATAGAAATTGAAATAATAGGAATAGAAATTGAAATAATTAGAATAGAACAGAATAGAAATTGAAATAATTGGAATAGAATATAACAGAAATTGAATTAGAATAGAATAGAATAGATCAGAAATTGAAATAATTGGAATTACAACGGCAGTGAAAAATAAGTGACCTAGAACAGTTTTTCACGCTTACGACCGTTGCAGTTTCCCCGTGGTCACGTGATCAAAATTCAGACACTTAGAAACCGACTCATATTTATGACGGTTGCAATGTCCTGCCGTGTGGTCCTCGAGTTACAACCACACCTGAGTCCCAAATTTCCATTTGCTGAGCAAGGCAGTTAAGTGAGTTTTGCCCCGTTTCGCGACCTTTCTTGCCACCGTTGTTAAGTGAATCGCTGCAGTTCTTAAGGTTGTTAAGTGAATCTGACTTCTCCATCTCCTTCCGCGTTCTTCTGCGAAACACAGTCAATGGAGAAGTCAGATTCACTTAACCTTTAGAACTGCAACGATTCACTTAACAACGGTGGCAAGAAAGGTCACAAAACGGGACAAAACCCACTTAACTGCATTGCTTAGCAATGGAAATTTGGGACTCAGGTGTGGTTGTAACTCGAGGACCATTTCTAGACATGGTCACGTGGCTGAATCTGGGTTTCCCCCTTGATTTTGGACGTCAGAAGGTCACAAAATAGAATCACGGGGCACAGAAAACCATCCTGAGTACCTGCCAGTTTCCCAACATCTGAATTTTGATGACACGATCACGGGGACGCTACAGCGTGGATAAGTGGGAGAAATAGTCGTAAGCAGAGGTGAGTTACTTCCGGTTCGGCTCGGTTCAGCTGAACCGGTAGTGGTGATTCGGCCTGGGTCACAGAACCAGCATTGACTCAGGCTGGCCACGCCCCTGAACCAGTTCCCCGGTCTCTTCTGCCACTGGCGGCATGTTTCTGCGCATGCGCAGAACAAATTACAATCAATTATGCCAGGGGTGGGTTCTGGCTGCCACTACTGCCGATTCAGTCATGCGTGCGTTTGATGAGCATTGCACGCGCATGCACAACACAACAAAAATGGCAGAAACAAGGTGGCGGGGCCTATGGAGCCGCCGAGAGAACTGGTTTTGGGGGCATGGCCAGCCTGGGTCACTGCTGGTTCCAGGGACCTGGGCTGCCAGGTTACTACCGGTTCGTCCGAACCGGTCTGAACCGGTAGGAACCCACCTCTGAATTGCGCATGCGTGAACAACACACAAAGCGAATTGGTACCAACCGGTACAGGAACCCACCCTTGGTCGTAAGTCACTTTTGTCAGCGGCGTTGTAACTTCGGACGGTCCCCAACTGAGCCGTTGTAAGTTGAGGACGACCTTCGTGTATTTCCCTGGGTTTTCAAAGCAGTGTCTGTGTGTGTGTTTGTGTATGATGTTCTTTAAGCGTTCTTAGAAGTCCAGCTGGTCTCCAGCTCCTTTTTCAGGCACGGCTGAACAGCTGGCATGACTCACTGGGGTATCATTGCCCCCCACCCTCCCCATGCACCCGCCCACCCAAAATGCACGCTGTGGCTGTTCTTTCCGGAGCACATGCTGAGGTCAGCAGGATTGCAAACAAGGGCTGCACGCAGCAGCTACTCCTGTGTAGACTGCGGGGAAGGCTCCGGGGTGGGGGTTGTTCTTCCTGTCCCCCCCACTCCTCCATGACTTGCCTCCCATTTTAATCCTGGCCGCAGCTCCAGGCATCTCTTTTATTGATTGGACTTTAAAATAAACATCCGGCCTTAATTTTGTGTCTAAATCACTCAAGGCAGAGAACTACGTCATACTCCTGGCCTCCCCTATTTTTCCCACAACCACAACCCTGTGAGGTGGGCTGGGCTGAAAGAGAGAGAGGGGGGAGGGAGGGGGAGAGGGAGAGAAAGAGAGAGGGGGGGAGGGAGGGGGAGAATGAGGGGGGAGGGAGGGAGGGAGGGAGGGAGGGAGAGAGAGATCGACTGACCTGTGGCTACAGTGGAACTAGAACTCACTGTCTCCTAGTGATTTGGTCAGCTGGCTTCTTTTTTTTTTCTTTCTTTCTTTCTTTCTTTCTTTCTTTCTTTCTTTCTTTCTTTCTTTCTTCTTCTTTCTCATTCTTTATCTTTCTTTCTCGCTTTCTCCTTCCTCCTCTTTGGTTCTTTTTCTTTCTCTCCCTCTCTCTCTCCTTACTTATCTTTCTCTCTCTCTCTCTTTCTTTTTCTCTTTCTCCTCTTTCTCTCTCTCTCCCCATCCTTTCTTTCTTCTTCCCTCTCTCTTTCTTTCTTTCTTTCTTTCTTTCTTTCTTTCTTTCTTTTTTCTTCCTTCTTTCTTTCTCTCTCCCCCTCCCTCTCTCTTTCTTTTTCTTTCTTTCTTTCTATCCTTCTCTTTCTCTCTCTCTCTCCCTCCCTCTTTCTTTTTTTTGCATTCTTTTTCTTTCTTCTTCACTTTCTCCTGCCTTCTTTCTTTATTCTTTCTTTCTCTCTCTCTTCTTTCTTCTCTTTTTCTCTCTCCCTCCCTCTCTCCTTTTCTTTCTTTTTCCTTCTCTTTCCTTCTCTCTTTCTCTCCTTCTTTCCATTTCTATCTCTCCCTCCCTCCCATCCTTTGTTTCTTTCTTCTTCCTTCTCTTTTTCTTTCTTTCTTTCTCTTTCTCTCTTCCTTTTTCTTCTTTCTCTCTCTCTCCCTCTCTCTTTCTTTCTCTCCTTCCTTCTCTTTCTCTCTCTCTCTCTTTCTTTCCCATCATTATTATTTTTACAAATAATTCGAGGCAGCAAATTATATCCAACACCCCCTCCTCCTCCTATTTTCCTCACAACAACAACTCTACAAAGTGGGTTGCACTGAAAGAAAGAGAGGGAGGGAGGGAGGGAGGGAAGGAGAGAGAGTGGGAGAGAGGGAAGGAGAGAGAGTGGGAGGGAGGGAAGAACTGACCCAAGTCACCCACCCAGCTTTCCTGCCTAAGGCAGGACTAGAACTCCCCATCTCCTGGTTCCAAGCCTGGCACTTTCACCACTAGACCAAGCCACCTCCTGGCAGGGGGAAGCTGCCAGGGGGCGCAGACGGATCTGCCCCACTGGGCATGCCTTAAAATCTTGGCCAAGCTGAGAAAATGCCAACCCCCTCGAACCAGCTAGCTTGATTCATCATCTCTGGGACAGGTTGACTTTACTTACCTACGATGTTCCCAAGGAAGAGGCCAGGAAGAATCTGTAAAAGTATTTTTAAAAATATATATATTAGTGTACATATTTTTTATGATTCACACAACCCTGCAGCCTGGCCTGCAAAGCCCCAAATATATAAATATAAATATAAATAATATATATATTTAAAGTCACAACCCCTGGTATGCCCAAATATGGGAGGAAGCATACTGTTTCCATTCTCTGTCTATCGGCTCGTCACAAGAGACCATCCAGACAGAAACCCAATGTTTTTACTGTTGCCTTTCTTACATTTGTGTTGCATTTGTGCTGATAAATAAATAAAGGGAGACTATTATAGATCTATTTCGAGCTATTTAGCTCTCATCAGCTAGCCATACCCTTACTGGGAGCTCAGCTGATAAGGAGAAGAACCTTGTGGCTTAATGGTTAACACATCTGCCTAATATGTAATACAGCCCAGGTTCTAATCCCAGTAAGGGTATGGCTAGCTGATGAGAGCTAAATAGCTTGAAGTAGATCTATACTAGTCTCCCTTTATTTATTTATCAGCACAAATACAACATACATACATACATACACACACACACACACACACACACACACAAATATTTAGTGTCACAACCCCTGGTATGCCCCAATTATGGGAGGAAGCTAACTGCTTCCATCATCTGTCAATCGGCTCGTCACAAGAGACCATCCAGACAGAAAGCCCAATATTTTTACTGTTGCCTTTCTTACATTTGTGTTGTATTTGTGCCTTTATTTATTTATCAGCACAAATACAACACACACACACACACACACATATACATACATACATACATACATACATATCTATATATTAATCTAAACATGTGAATTAATAGTAGAATGATATGGATTGAAGAACTGGAAAGAGCATGAATAGAAATACCCTAGATGTATAAATGATTGTGATTTGATACTAAAACCATATAAGGAGATATTGAAAAATGGAAGAATGAAGGATGGAATTTTAAGGAAATATGAACAACAAAACAGGCGGAAAACACGTCTTTGAATATTACAGCAATACGAAAGATGGGGGAGTTAAAACAGAGATAGAAAATAGTGGGGGGGGAAATAATAATTATATATTAATATATTAAGATATACAAAAGGACAGAAAGATGGTTCAGAAAGAAAGGGCGATAATAGAAGACATGGACATGAAATTTAATCAGACTATATTTATGTCTACTGAAATGTATGTTACCCAGTTACTACACCATTCATGCGTTGATATGTATAAAGAATATAAAAAAATAAAAATTTGATTGAAAAAAAAATGCACCCCAAACTTGACAACTTTAAGAGTCTTAAGCTCTGCTGGCTGGAGAATTCTGGGAGTTGAAGTCCACAAGTCTTAAAGTTGCCAAGTTTGAAGACCTCTGTAACAAAGGCATCGGACAGGTTCATCGCTTCACCCAAAACCAACCCAAGTCAGGCATCATGTTAAATCGGAGTATAATTTATTTAGCAATGGGTGGGTGGAAACTAATCAAGGAGAGAAGCAACTTAGAGCTAAGGAGAAATTTCCTGACAGTTAGAGCAATTCACCAGTGGAACAGAAGTTGCCTCCAGAAGTTTTGAGTGCCCCAACACTGGAAGTTGTTTAGAAGATGTTGGAGAGCCATTTGTCTGGAACGGTATAGGGTTTCCTGCCTAGGCAGGGGGTTGGACTAGAAGACCTCCAAGGTCCCTTCCAACTCTGCTATTGTATTGCATTGCATTGCATTGCATTGCATTGCATTCTATTCTATTCTATTCTATTCTATTCTATTCTATTCTATTCTATTCTATTCTTATTTTTTCAGGCCACCTGAAGCCAATATTTATGCTGTCTAAAGCCCCACTTTAGGGGTTTTAATATGTCAACCAAGAACAGGAGGAAAAAAAATGTATACATTTCAGGTTGACAGAACCATCAACTGATTTTGTATGCCCAACACAAGCACTCCTTGACTTATGCCCACAATTGAGGCCGCAACTTCCGTTGCTAAGTGAAACATCACTTTAGTAAATTTTGGGCCATTTTACGACCGTTCTCACTACTGTTGTTAAGTGAATCCCTGCAGCTGATAAGTTAGTAACGTGGTTGTTAAGTGAATCTGGCTACCCCCATTGGCTTGGCTTGTCAGAAGGTCGCAAAAGGGGATCACGTGACCCCGGGACACGGCGACCGTCGTAAATATGAGTCAGCTGCCAAGTGCCTGAATTTTAACCACGGGGATGCCCCAACGGTTGCAAGTGTGAAAAAGGAATCCTAAGTCCCCTTTTTCAATACGTTTGTAACTTTGGTCACTAAGTGAACAGTCATAAATCAAGGACTATCTGTAACTTATTGCTTCAGGCCTAACACATCACGCTTGTAGGTTAAACCCCCCCAGTTTAGGGTTTAACGTCTCACGCAAAGCCTGAATATCAAAGAACGAGGGGAGGGGGAATAATAAATGTCAAAGTGAGAGATTCAAAGTCATCCAGCTGATTGTTGATGCCTGGAGGCAGGATTAGAACCCGATTCCTGGCTCAGAACTTTCCCCGCTACACTCCTAAGTGACTCACAAGGGAACACCCCCCCCCATCAAGGTGAGGCAGACCTCACTGTCCTCAGAGAAAGTTGACAATGCGACAACTTCTCCCCAAAAGCCATAAAAAACCCGAAGAATCACCGCCTTACAAAACATCTCAAAATACTCATTGCAATTGTCGGATGTAAATTGGGGAAGGGGCGCATTTCAACGCGCTATCTCCTTCTCCTTTTCCCCCTCTGGCTGTTGTACACGCACTTCGCGAAGATGTCGTTCAAAAAAGTTTAAAAAAGAAATCTGATTTCCTACCTTATTCATGCCGTTGCCCATAATCTTCCAAAGTGACTCTCGCAGGGCAGAGCGAATGTCCTGGGCACGAGACCCCCCCAGGCCCCCACTCTTTATCCAAACGCCCAGCGGTGGCCACTTCCCTGGGTCAAGATTTACACCCTTGGCCCGTCCCCAAAACAGCAGATCTCCCGGTGTGTGTGCGTGTGTGTGTGCCTGTGTGTGTCTGCGTAACAGCTGCGTATTTTGTGGCACGGAGTAAAAAACCTGCAGAGGCAAATTTTCCTCCTCCTCCTCCTTCTCCTCCTCCTCCCGGAAAGTGGTTCTTTCCTTCGCTCGCTCACTCCGTTGCTCCTATCAAAACGCCCTTTTTTCCAGGGTTGGGGGGAGAAACCCCTCCTCCTCCTTGCAAATTGGGGGGGTGGGGTCGCCCTGGCCTGTTTTGCGTGGCTGTTGCGAGGGCGCAAGGCGCGGAAGGCTTGCGATGCGCAAAGAGAATGCGTTCTTTTGTCTCGCAAGAGGAGGCAGCTGCGGCTGGCTGGCCTCGTGCCTTGGCACCGGCTGGCAGGGTGGGGTTGGGGGTGGTGGAGGAATAGGACCCCCAGGATAGCCCCGTATGAGCAAAGCAAGCCCCCCTCCCCAACCCAGTTCTGGAAAGTCACCAGATATTTGGGTCCTCCTGGGGCAGCCGCGGGTGAAACGGGCAGGCTCAGAAAGAGAAGTGCCAAGGGGCAGGCAAAGTGTGTGTGTGTGTGTGTGTGTGTCTGTGTGTGTGTGTGTGTGTGTGTGTGTGTGTGTGTGTGAGATTCCAAGAAGCGTGGAGGGTGTGGGGGGGAGGAGGGAAGGGGAGAACCAGGGAATGCAATGTTCCCAAGGCTAATGGAATGCGCCATGCTGGCACTGCCTGTGGGAAGTCATTGAAACCTTGAGGGAGGGAGGGAGGGGGGAGGGTCACCTGCCCAAAATAGAGTCTCCGGGATCAAGGCCACCTTGCCCCACTCGTTCAGGGTGGAGGGGGGGGGGATGTGTGATTGGAGGGGAACCAGTTCCCATTGCAGCAGAATCTTTTGGGGGGATAGGAAGAGGGGCGGACGGAGCAGAGGGTCAGAGAATCTGATTTTGAAGGAGAATAGAGCTGGGAGGGACCTTGGAGGTCTTCTAGTCCAGCCCCCTGCTTGAGCAGGAGATCCTATATCAGTGTTTCTCAACCTTGGCAACTTGAAGATGTCCGGACTTCAACTCCCAGAATTCCCCAGCCAGCGAATGCTGGCTGGGGAATTCTGGGAGTTGAAGTCCGGACATCTTCAAGTTGAGAAACACTGATATATACACGGTTTGAAAGCGATCAACCCATGGAACAGAAGTTGCCTTCAGAAGTTGTGGAGCTTCATTGCTGGAGGCTTTCAAGAAGAGACTGGACTGCCATCTTTCAGAAATGTCGTCGGGTCTCCTGCTTGGGTGGCGGGTTGGTCTAGATGACCTACAAGGTCCCTTCCAACTCTGTTAATCTGTTATCTGTATCAGACATGTGGCTGTCCAGTCTCTCCTTAAAAATCTCCAGTAATGAAGCCACTACAACTTCTGGAGGCAAGCAGTTCCACTGGTTCATTGCCCTCACTGTCAGGAAGTTTATCCTTAATTCCACGTTGCTTCTCTCCTGGATTAGTTTCCACCCATTGCTTCTTGTCCTGCCTTCAGGTGCTTTGGAGAATAGCTTGACTCCCTCTTCTTTGGGGCAGTTTCTCAAATACTGGAAGACTGCTGTCATGTCATTTATCTCATCATTTTGTCTCTTGGAAGGCTGCCACAGAGATTCTGTAATTCTGTAAGGGTCTCCTGCTTGAGCAGGGGGATGGACTAGAAGACCTCCAAGGCCCCTTCCAACTCTTGTTATTCTGTAATTCTGTAAGGGTCTCCTGCTTGAGCAGGGGGATGGACTAGAAGACCTCCAAGGCCCCTTCCAACTCTGTTTATTCTGTATTTCCGTAAGGGCCTCCTGCTTGAGCAGGGGGATGGACTAGAAGACCTCCAAGGCCCCTTCCAACTCTTCTATTATTCTGTAATTCCGTAAGGGTCTCCTGCTTGAGCAGGGGGATGGACTAGAAGACCTCCAAGGTCCCTTCCAACTCTTGTTATTCTGTCATTCCGTAAGGGTCTCCTGCTTGAGCAGGGGGATGGACTAGAAGACCTCCAAGGCCCCTTCCAACTCTGTTTATTCTGTATTTCCGTAAGGGCCTCCTGCTTGAGCAGAGGGCTGGGCTAGAAGACCTCCAAGGTCCCTTCCAACTCTTCTATTATTCTGTAATTCCGTAAGGGTCTCCTGCTTGAGCAGGGGGATGGACTATAAGACCTCCAAGGTCCCTTCCAACTCTTCTATTATTCTGTAATTCCGTAAGGGTCTCCTGCTTCAGCAGAGGGCTGGACTATAAGACCTCCAAGGTCCCTTCCAACTCTTCTATTATTCTGTAATTCCGTAAGGGTCTCCTGCTTGAGCAGGGGGATGGACTAGAAGACCTCCAAGGCCCCTTCCAACTCTGTTTATTCTGTCATTCCGTAAGGGTCTCCTGCTTGAGCAGGGGGATGGACTAGAAGACCTCCAAGGCCCCTTCCAACTCTGTTTATTCTGTATTTCCGTAAGGGTCTCCTGCTTGAGCAGGGGGATGGACTAGAAGACCTCCAAGGCCCCTTCCAACTCTTCTATTATTCTGTAATTCCGTAAGGGTCTCCTGCTTGAGCAGGGGGATGGACTAGAAGACCTCCAAGGTCCCTTCCAACTCTTGTTATTCTGTAATTCCGTAAGGGTCTCCTGCTTGAACAGAGGGGTGGACTAGAAGACCTCCAAGGTCCCTTCCAACTCTTGTTATTCTGTAATTCCGTAAGGGTCTCCTGCTTGAACAGAGGGGTGGACTAGAAGACCTCCAAGGTCCCTTCCAACTCTTGTTATTCTGTAATTCCGTAAGGGTCTCCTGCTTGAACAGAGGGGTGGACTAGAAGACCTCCAAGGTCCCTTCCAACTCTTGTTATTCTGTAATTCCGTAAGGGTCTCCTGCTTGAGCAGAGGGCTGGACTAGAAGACCTCCAAGGTCCCTTCCAACTCTGTTATTCTGTAATTCCGTAAGGGTCTCCTGCTTGAACAGAGGGGTGGACTAGAAGACCTCCAAGGTCCCTTCCAACTCTTGTTATTCTGTAATTCCGTAAGGGTCTCCTGCTTGAGCAGAGGGCTGGACTAGAAGACCTCCAAGGTCCCTTCCAACTCTGTTATTCTGTAATTCCGTAAGGGTCTCCTGCTTGAACAGAGGGGTGGACTAGAAGACCTCCAAGGTCCCTTCCAACTCTTGTTATTCTGTAATTCCGTAAGGGTCTCCTGCTTGAGCAGAGGGCTGGACTAGAAGACCTCCAAGGTCCCTTCCAACTCTGTTATTCTGTAATTCCGTAAGGGTCTCCTGCTTGAGCAGAGGGTTGGACTAGAAGACCTCCAAGGTCCCTTCCAACTCTGTTATTCTGTAATTCCGTAAGGGTCTCCTGCTTGAGCAGAGGGCTGGACTAGAAGACCTCCGAGGTCCCTCCCAGCTCAATTCTGATGAAATTCCGGAGCAGGTCGAGAGAGGGGAGGGGGTGTTGCAAGATGTCCGGGGGTCGCAGCTTGGATGCCCGGTAGGCGCGGAGCGTTACTCCCGAGGAAGCTTCCAAAATGCAGAAGCTTCTCCCCCGCCCCCCCCTCCAAAGTTGCGACCACCCCTCTTCTGGCATTACGCCGCTCTCCAAAAAGAGACGAAGTGGGGGGGGGGGGAGAGAGAGAGGCCACCCAGCTGGCATGCAACAAGGGGGCGGGGTGTGTGACTTCCCTCCACCCACCCCACTAAGCCCCGCCCATAGAAGCCCCGGTTGCCCTGGCGACGAGACGCGCATCGGAGGGAGGACCAGCATGGCCAAGAACAAGGTCGGGCGGCGGGAGGGGCGGAGGGGCGGGAATCCCCCCCCCGCGAGGAGGGGGCGTCGCCTTCTCCAGCCCCTTCTAAAGCCCATCGTCCCCAGCCGTACGAGCTTGGGGCGGAATAAGGCCGGCTGGGGACGATGGAGGGTCCTGTCCCTGCCCAGCTGGCCCCGCGGTCGTTGAGCATCATCCGAGAGTGGATGATGGGGCTTGTAATCCAGCCTTCGACCCTCACCCCAAGGGCGCCTGGTTGGGGCCGACAGGGATGGGCTTTTGAACCTGGCAAGTTGGCATTGCAAAATACGGGATGCTGCCCGGCGATGGCGGCTTGCAAGGTTGAAAGGAATCGTGGCTTATTTGGATCTTGGATTGTTTGAAACTTTTCCGGTCGTTGCAACGGGGTCGAGGCTTAGACTGGATCCTGGTTTGTCAAACGTGGCTGCTTTAAGAGGGGTGGGCTTTAATTCCCAGCATTTCTCAGCCTATGACCACAAACTGAGCTCCAAATTTCTGCTGCTGAGTGAGACAGTGGTTAATTTTGTCCCGTTTTACGACCTTCCTGGCCACTGAGCGAATCACTGCAGCTTCTGAGTTAGTAACCCGGTTGTTAAGTGAATCTTAACCACCCCATTGGCTTTGCTCGTTGGAAGGTCACAAAAGGGAATCACACACATGACCTCGGACACGGCGACCGTCGTAAGTATGAGTCCGTGGCCAAAGTGCCTGAATTTTGATCACGTGACCATGGGGATGCTGCAACGGTCGTAAGTGTGAAAAACGGTCCTAAGTCACTTCTTTCAGTGCTCTTGT
This sequence comes from Thamnophis sirtalis, assembly GCF_051295495.1. NCBI lineage: Eukaryota > Metazoa > Chordata > Lepidosauria > Squamata > Natricidae > Thamnophis > Thamnophis sirtalis. The sequence continues at coordinate 95,540,701 of NW_028261387.1, forward strand.
AATTTCCAGCGGTCACTAAATGAACTGTTGTAAATCGAGGACTACCTATGCCCACACAAGGAGTTGGATAGAAATGTGGCAAAGAGATAAACGTATCAATACAGATGGTCCTCGACTTACGACTACAGTTGAGCCCAAGATTTCTGTCGCTAAGCGAGACAGTGGTTAATTTCCCCCCGTTTTATGACCTTCCTTGCCATTAAGTGAATCACTATGGTTGGTAAGTTGGCCGTTAAGTGAATCTAGTTGGATTGCAGCAGGATACAAATGTGGCCAAGAGATAAAAATAAGTCCTTGACTTATGACCACAATTTGAGCCAAAATTTCTGTCGCTAAGCAAGGCAGCTGTTAAGTGAGTCATGCCCCCATTTTTACAGACTTTTTCTTTTTGCCCTAGTTGCTAAGTGAATTTCTGAGTTATAGGTTATAAGTATTTTATTTTATTATTTTCCCTCAGGGAAAAGGGCGGCCTATAAATGTTCAATAAATACTCAAATACTCAAATATTGGTAAAATCTCTACCAGAAAAAAACATATTTAGTAAAAACATTCATCTTAATTACGGAGGATCTATTTAATGAGAGCTGCAGTTCACCCCATCACACAAAATTGTCTTTTCTAAAAACAAATAATCATTCCAAAGAAACAGAAAGTTATTTTGAAACTGTTCTGAATGTGTTAATTTGATCTCGTTGCAGAATGCAAATCATAAAGGACCTTACGGTTGCCAAAAGCTGAAGGAACGGTGGGTGGTTCTCTATTAAATATCCAAAATTAAAAAGTTTTAGGCAGGGGGGGGGGAAAAAAATCAAAAGGTACAAAGACAGATTGTCTGGGCACAATGAATTTAGAAAAATAATAATAGCAATAGTAACATTCATCGCATTCATGATAATCGCATCGTGATAATAATATTTGCTTATCCATACTAACAAACTTTCATTGCATAAGTTGATCGTTCTCTTCCACTTTTGAGTTTCTTAACTTCTGTTTCTAGTAACCAACCGTAGATCTGTCATACAAGCCTGTCAGGACTCTGAATCACTGCTAACTCACCAGTCATAAGTCAAGGAAAACCTGTACGTCATGCTACTTATGCTTCATGAGGTCTAGAGACATGTTAAAACAGACCCAAGCGGCTGTAAAACCCACGAATGGAGCAATCTTTATCTTTCCTTCATCCTCTTATAATTCAGGGCCCTGTAAGAAAAGAGCCCATGGGCTGCTTCATATATATGTATGTATGTATGTATGTATGTATGTATGTATGTATGTATGTATATGTATATGTATATGTCTGTCTGTCTATCTATCTCTATCTCTATCTCTATCTCTATCTCTATCTCTATCTCTATCTCTATCTCTATATCTAATCTATATCTATCTATCTATCTATCTATCTATCTATCTATCTATCTATCTATATCTCTATATCTCTATATATCTCTATCTCTATCTCTATCTATATCATCTATATCTATATCTAATCTATATCTATATCTATCTATCTATCTATCTATCTATCTATCTATCTATCTATCTATCTATCTATCTATCTATCTCTATATATATATCTATATATCTATATATCTCTATCTCTATCTATCTCTATCTCTATCTCTATATCTAATCTATATCTATCTATCTATCTATCTATCTATCTATCTATCTATCTATATCTCTATATCTCTATATATCTCTATCTCTATCTCTATCTATATCATCTATATCTATATCTAATCTATATCTATATCTATCTATCTATCTATCTATCTATCTATCTATCTATCTATCTATCTATCTATCTCTATATATATATCTATATATCTATATATCTCTATCTCTATCTATCTCTATCTCTATCTCTATCTCTATCTCTATCTATCTATCTATCTATCTATCATCTATCTATCTATCTATCTATCTATCTATCTATCTCTATATATATATCTATATATCTATATATCTCTATCTCTATCTATCTATCTCTATCTCTATCTCTATCTCTATCTCTATCTCTATCTCTATCTCTATCTCTATCTCTATCTCTATCTATCTATCTATCTATCTATCTATCTATCTATCATTATCTATCTATCTATCTATCTATCTATCTATCTATCTATCTATCTATCTATCTATCTATCTATCTATCTATCTATATATATATATATATACACACACACAAAGTGTGGCTTGCTGGATTTTGAAAGAAAAGGGATTTTTTAAAATTTGTCAATGTCTTGGCAGCCTAACTATTATTTATTTTATTTTATTTCCGCTCCCTCCCCCCCTCCCCCCCAACCCTCC